>NW_006399776.1:3606862-3614769 GCF_000299155.1 Elephantulus edwardii | reverse complement strand
CAAATTCTCTGTAAATGTTCATTAAAATTATTTTTAAAAAATAAAAGTATGTTGGATTTAAAAAAATAAAATAAAAAGTCGCTGGAGGCGCGTTGAGTGCCGAGTGGCCCTGCCCCGCCAGCCCGCTCCATAACAGCCAGTCATGGAGCGCAGAGGGGTGCCGGTTCCTGGCTAAATCGACATTGAAGCGAAGACCTGAAGCAGAGGCAGCAGAGGAGGAAGCGGCCGAATCTGAGGGCGGCGGCGGCTGGAGAAGCCCGGGCTGCTTGGGATGTTCAATCATGAAATGAGTACGTACAGAGCAGATTCAGATGGCAGTGTCCTGCTACCTCAAACACCGACAATTCATGGATTCCGAAGGTCCACTCAAACAAGGACTGAGACTAACACAGACTTCTGAAGTGATGGCCGCTAATCTCACAGTCCAGTCAGAGCTTCTGAAAGAGATGGCAGCTAATCTCACAGTCCAGTCAGAGTCCAGTTGTGCCAACATAGTATCTGCAACCTCTTGCCAGGCAGAGCCCCAACAATATGAAGTACAGTTTGGACTGCTATGGAATTTCCTCAATGATTCTGATTCCGAGCACAGCCACAAAGTGATGCCTTTCCTCTATCCTCTTTTTGTCTACCTCTATCACAGTCTGATCCAAAACAGTCCGCAGAGCACAGTGGAGAGTTTTTACAGTCACTTCCATGGGATGTTCTTACAGAATGCCAGCCAGAAGAAGGTCATTGAACAGCTGCAGGACACTCAAATCATCCAGGACATCTTGTCCAACTTCACGTGCATTCCTAGATAACAAGTATGTGGTCTGTCTCCAAGAAGACAGCTACAACTACCTTGTCTATTACCTCCAAAGTGACAACATTGCCCTGTGCAAAGTCTTCTCGTTACATATTCATCTTAATGTGCAATCTGCCAAGAGAACAGACTACCAGCTTTATGCTAGCTGGCAGCTCCTCTCCTAGTGAGAGCAGCAGCTAGAGTCCTCTGACATGCCCACCCCTCTTCTGCAAAATGAGGCTGCCCTGGAGATGCTGCAGGAAAGCATCAAGAAAGGCAAGGCCGGGCCTCCTTCACTCACCAACATCTGTTTCTACACCTTCTACAACACAGAGCAGCTGCTGAACACTGCAGAAATTTCCCCAGATAGTAAACTGCTTGCTGCTGGGTTTGACAACTGCTGTGTAAAACTTTGGATTTTACAATCCAAGAAGTTGAAGTCTGAACCCCACCAAGTAGATGTGTCACATATCCATTGGCTTGTGATACCCTTGAGGAAAAGGTCTGAGTATCACTTTTTCTTCCCTCTGTATGCCTTACTAATTTGTTTAGAGTATCCCTGCCAAACATGCCTGACTTGCCTTACAGAGAATAGACTTAATTTTTCCCCATTGTGTAACTAACCCTAAACTGATGTCATATAACCCATAGCCATTTAATTCCTGCTAATTTCTAACTTTGAAAAAGATGGTGGTGAGATGTTTTAGGTTTTTGGGGTTTTTTAAAAAAGAATTGCTCAAATAGTCCACAGGTAGTTGACCTAACCCAAAGGAAGCACTTCACATGTGACTTTATGCTTCCAGAAAACACATTGGAAAGTCAGCTGTGAGTCTAAAGTTAGTTTCTGCATTCATTTAATATCACAATTATAGTCAATGAAATGTGACTTTTATCAAAACCTAAAGACCTTTAGCTAATACAGACTTCAGTTGGGATTATAGTGATTATCCTTGCTTATCTGTCTGAACATTTGTACAAGTACAAATACAAGTAGGATTAAAAAAAAGTCGTTGGAGGATCAGCTATGGGTTAATTCTAACCCAGCAACAACAACAAAATCAAAACCCTGTAATGTCAAATGTCAACAGCATGACACTGAGAAATTAAAATTCTCATACATGGGGCTGGTAGGAATTCAAAGGGTATAGTCACTTTAGAAAAATGTTTGAGTTTCAAAAAAACCAAAAATTTAGTTTCTTATTAAGTTCTCAGATAGGAAACTGTTGCCTTGATACAACCAGATATCAAACTTGGAGGCATTCATTCTAAAATGAAAACTTCACTGAAAAAAATCTCAATTTTATGGCCATTTTATTTATTTACATTGCCAGAAACTAGGAACAAATCAATAGTCCTTAAGTCACTGGAACGAACACACGAACACACACACACACAAGCCACACACAGAGTCTTTCAACTTTTGAAAACCTTTCTAGAGCTATGCTTCAGTTTTTTTTAAGCAAATATCTAGATTTTCTCTGTATAAGTAGTATTTCATTAGAATGAATACTGACATTTGTATACTTTCCTCACATCAATTGTGCCAAATAATTCAAGAAAGTCAAGTTGATTCATGAAAATCAACATGATGATCCCACCTCTGCATCAGTCAGGTGGCACCAAGTCAATTCTGAATCATTACGATCTCATTATGATACAGCAGAATGGTCCAATGAGATTTTCTCAGCTATAATCCGTATGAAAGCAGAATGCCATGTATTTTGTCTTGTGGAACCATCAGATGGGCTGTAATCTATTGGTCTATCTGTATACTAGCTCTTTGTGATAACAGGGCTCCCTGAAGCATGGACTGCTCAAAACAAAAAATTCAAACTCATTGCCATCAAGTCAGTCAGTTAGGACTCAAGGCAACCTTCCAAACCCGGTGAGACTTCTGGCTTCAGATGGGGATGGGGTGGGGTGCCACTGGCAGCTTTGGTGACTCTAGATAATCAAAGCAGCCCTCCATTGAGTTTCGGAGGCTGTAAATCTCAGAAGGAAGAAACTGTCCATTCTTCTCCCATGTAGTCAATGATACATTCAAATCCCTAGAGAAGTGCAGGCTTTTTATGAGCAATGCAACTCATTACTGACTAAGCCACCAGAGCTCCCAGGAACTACTGTTTTTTCAGGTAACATCATTCGACTACACCTTTATAGCAATTTTATGAACAACAGGCTGGAAACTTGCTCTATCATGGACCATCTTTACAATCTCTGCCACGCTAGAACCCATTGTTGCATTACTGTATCAATCCATCTCTTTGAAGGTCTTCCTCTCTTTCTCTGTCTACCTTTCCCAACATGATGTCATTTTTGAACGACTAGACTCTCATGATAACAGGCCCAAAGTATGTGAGATGAAGTTTTAACTTCCTTGCCTCTAAGTAGTACCATGGTTGTACTTCCTCCAAGACAGATTTGTTTGTTCTGTTGGCAGTCCATGAAATACTGAATACTTTTCCAATACTACAATTCAAAAGTATCAATTTTTGTTTCTCGTGACACACACTCCTTATTTTATACTGTATAAAACAACAACACCACACACATACACAAACCCCAACACATAATCTATTAATGAGGAACAATGATGTATAAGGACTGAGGTGCACCTGATTCAAGTTATACTGCATCTTTCTCATTTTCTTTACCTTCCCCTCCCTCCACCCATGTCTTTTGATTTCTTGCTGCTGCTATCATCAGTGTTGACTGTAAGGCCAAATAAAATTAAATCCTTGCCAACTTTAATATTTTCTCGATCTATCATGATGATACCTATTGTTCCAGTCAGGAGGATTTTTGTTCCCCTGATGTGGACAGATAATCCATATTGGAGGATATAGTCTTTGATCTTCTGCAGTAAGTGCTTCAAGTATTTTTCATTTTCTGCAAGCAAGGATGTGTCATCCGCAAAACATGGTTATTGAGGAGTCTTCCTCCCATCCAGCTTCTTGAATTCCTTCCTTAGTATATAGGTTAAAAAGATATGGGGAAGGGATGTAAACCTGACACCTTTCCTGATTTTAAACCATGTAGTACTCCCTTGTTCTGTTCGGACAACTACTTCTTGGTTTGCATATAGGTTTTGTTGCTTCTAGGTGCCATCAAATTGCATACAACTCATAGCTACCCTATGATTTGAACCCTGTCCTATCCTGCAACATCTTTATTATCCCCAACACACTTGAACCCATTGACACATAGTCATTGTATCAGTCAGTCCCACTGAGGGTCTTCCTCTCTTTTGCTGACCTTCCACTTTTCCAAGAATGATGTCTCTCTCCAAAGAATAGCCTCTCCTAAAAACATGCCCAAAGTATGTGAGATGAAGCTTCACCATCTCTAAGGAGCACTTCGATTTTACTCTCTCTAAAATATATGTTTGTTCTCTTGGCAGTCCAATGGGCTATTCAGTACTCTTCTCCAACACTGTGAGCTTACACAGTGAGTTAAAATCTACAGTTAGTGACTTCTCCAGATTCTTGAGAAATACTGATGTCGGTTGCAGGACTAAGGTGTGTCTGATTCAGGCCATATTATTTCCCATTACTTGCCATGCATCTGAGAGCTGAACAATGAATAAGGATGACAGAAAAAGAATTGATGCTTTTGAGCTGTGGTGATGGAAAAGAGCACTGAACATCCCTTGGATAGCCAAGATAGTAAACAGTTATGTCCTGGAGAGAGTGCTCTTTGGAGGCAAGAATAATGAGGCTTTGCCTCACATACTTTGGGCATGTTGCTAGGAAGGGCTATTCCTTGGAGAAGGACATGATGCTGGGAAGAGTGGAGCATCAATGAAGGAGAGGAAGACAGACCCTCAACCAGGTGGACTGACATGGTGACTGCTTCAATGGGCTCTTGTGTGTCAGGAAGTCTGAAGATGGCACAGGAAAGAACAGGGTTCAACTCTTGCTCGTAGGGTCACTATGAGTCTTATTTGACTCAATGGCACCTAACAACAACTTCAGCACTACAATTCAAAGGCATAGACTCTTCTGTCATCTTTCTTCACTGCCCAGCTCTCAGGATCATAGCAAGTGAATGGAAAAATGTGGCTTGAAACTGGGGCACCTTAGACTTTAAACTGACACTGTTGCTCTTCAAGACTTTGGAGAGTCTTGCAATACATCTCTTAATCTCCTGGCTGCTGGTGCCAAGGATGTTGGTTATAGGTCCAATTAAGATGAAATAATTGACCATTTCAATAATTTCTTCTTCTTCTATCATAATGTTTTTTTTATTGGACCAGTGGTGAGGATTTTTGTCTTCCTGATGTTGAGATGCAATTCATATTGAAGGCTGTAGTCTTTGATCCTCTGTAGCAAAAGTTTTAAGTTCTCCCTTTCAACAAGTAACGAGGTTATGTCATCTACATAACGTTGGTTGTTAAGTCTTCCTCTGATCTTGATGTCATATTCTTCTTCATAGAATCCAGCTCCTTGAATGATTTGCTCAGCATACAGATTGAACAGGTATGGATACATCCCTCATACACACCCTTCCTAATTTAAACTATGTGATGTTTTCTCGTTCCATTTAGACAACAGATTATTGGTCTAGGTACAGATTTTTGTATGAGCACAATTCAGTGTTTTGGGAATCCTATTCTTCCCAATGTTGGCCATAATGTGTTATGATTCACACAGTCAAATGCCTTGGAGTAGACAATAAAACATGGATACACATTCTTCTGGTATTCTCTGCTTTTAGACAGGACCCATCAGACATCAGGATTGATATCCCTGATGCCATGGTCTCTTCTAAAACTAGTTTGAACTTCTGACAGTTCACAGTCTATGTACCGTTCTTTGGATGACCTTTAGTAACATTTTGTGTTATTAGTAACACTGTTTCTTATGCTGAGTGAAATATCCCAGTCACAAAAGGACAAATATTACATGATGCCACTGTTGTAGAATGGGACTGTCCTTGGGGTTGGGGAGAGACTGAGTAAGATGGGTTCAATAATGTATACTGCACTGAAACAGAGGAGGGAGAAAACTGTTTAAAAGAGATATATAACTAGGTATTTCTGTCATCACAGGAGACTAGAGCGAGGGCTACATGGTGGAGGGGACCTGGGGGAGGGTTTGTAAAACAATGAAAGAATCTTTTCTTTTACTTTTCCATAATTTTTGGACTCATGTACTTATAACTTGTTAGTCAAATTTGTGTCTTCTAGGTTGCAACACCCCCATGATACATCTTCAAGGATATGAACATGTACGGCCCAGCACAATCAATAAGAGTGCATCTAAATTCCAAAATCAATCTCCATAATAGTCTATGTGTTTCCTACTGCCAAAGGGGCCCTTTAGAGTAGTGAGAGAAGATCTTCACCCTGAAACCCACAGCGTCCCTTTTCAGCAGGAAGTAGCTAAGAGAATACGCCATCCCCTTTTCCTTATGACTCAGGGTGAAGTCTCTCTCAGGGAGGAGTGATAGGGAATGGCAAAGGACACACTGACAAAGAAGATTAATCAGAACTGGCTTTGACAAGCACTGTGGCATTTGGACAAGAACAAACTGGGAGGAGGGTAGAGAGAATAGTGCAACAATGAATGAATGGAAACCCAAAATCTCTGTATATGTTTATGAAAATTAATAAAATACAGAAAAAAAAACACTGTTTCATAATTTCCAAATTCTATTAGATCATATTTCTTGGGAATGGGAACAAATGTGGATTTCTTCCAATCAGTCAGCCAGGTAGCTGTCTTCCAAATTTCTGGCATAGGCTGGTGAGCACATCCACAGCTTCAACTGTTAGTTGAAGCATGTCAATTAGTATCTCATCGATTCCTGAGGCCTTATTTATTTTACGATTCCTTTAATACAGTTTGAATATCTTCCCGCATCACCACTGACTCTTTATCATATGCTACTTCTGGAAATATTTCCATGTTAACCAATCCTGGTACAGTGACTTTGTATTCTCTCTATCTTCTTTTGATGCTTACTGGATCATTCAAGATTTTGCCCTTAGTATCTGGCAGTATTGTAACTTGAGGCTTGAATTTGTTTTTCAGTTCTTTCAACTTGAGAAATGCCAAGCGAATCTTTCTATGAAGATAGCACCAAAGGTGAAGAAGGAAGCCCCCACCCTTTCCAAAACTGAAGCCATAGCAAAGGCATTAAAAGCCAGGAAGGCAGTCCTGAAGGGCATCCACAGCCACAAAATAAGAAAGATCTGCACATCACCCACTTTCTGGTGGCCTCAGAAGGCAGCCCAAATATCCCAGGAAGCACCAACCTCCCCCTTCCACCGGAGATATAAGCGTGACTACTATGCCATCATCAAATTTCCCCTGACCACTGAATCAGCCATGAAAAAGATAGATGGTAACAACACACTTGTGTTGACTGTGGATGTCAAAGTCAACAAACACCAAATCAAACAAGCTGTAAAGAAGCTCTATGACAATGTTGTGGCCAAGATCAACACCTTGATGGAGAGAAGAAGGCCTATGTTTGACTTGCTCCTGACTATGATGCTTTGGATGTTGCCAACAAAATTGGGGTCATGTAAGATGTGTCAAGCTGGCTAATTCTAAACACAAATTTTTCTCACCAATAACAAAAGAGAGAGAGAGATATCTCGAGTGAGTTCTTCCCTTTTTGTTCTCCAACTCCAGGTCTTTGCACATGCCATCAGAATACTTTGCTTTTCCTTCTTGAGCTGCCCTTTGAAATCTTCTGTTCATCTTTTTCACTTCGGCATCTCTTCCCATTGTTTTGGCTTCTTGATGCTCTAATGCAATCTGATATTCATTTTCGTCTTTTATTCCTCCTCTATCTTTGTAACAGCCTCCTGCTCTTTTCATGAATGATATCTTTCATGTCATCAAATAACTCATCTGGTCTTTGATCAGTAGTGTTCAAAGCCTCAAACTTATTCTGAAGATGATTTTTAAATTCAAGTGGGATAGCTGTAAGGTTATTTTTTGGCTCTTGTGAACTTGTTTTCATTTTGTTCCGCATCAGTTTGAACTTGTACAGGAGGAACTGTTGGTGTGTTCCACAGTCAGCACCTGGCCTATTTTTGACTGCTGCTATTGAGCTGCGGCAAAAAATTCTTTTCACAGATGTAGTCAATCAGATTCTTTTTTTTTTTTTT
>NW_006399776.1:3601239-3605352 GCF_000299155.1 Elephantulus edwardii | reverse complement strand
GTCAGTGGCTTCCCTTTTTACCCTACTGGAGAAGTTTTTGGATGTGCATAGGAATTTGAGTCTTAGAAGGTCCCATTCATCTATGTTATCTTCTCCTGGTTGTAGCTGTCAATCAGATTCTTATGTAGTCCACCTGGTGGTACCCATGTGTATAGTCACTGTATTTCTTAAAGAAGGTATGTGTCATGAATAAATCATTGAATGCATAAAAATAATTATCCAATCTCCAGCCTCATTTTTATTCCAGAAATCCATAATTTCCAACTACCATTCCTGTTTTCAACTTTTGTATCACTGTCACCAATTATTATTAATGCATCTTACACTGCATGTTTAGTCAATTTCAGATTGTAAAAGTTGGTAGAATTCCTCAATTTCCTCATGTTTGGCTTTAGTTATTGGTGTTTTTTTATATAAGCACAAGTAAGTGTCTGAGATTCCCATACTTACCAATATAGTCCATCATTTATTATGATATACACAGATTGCTCTTGTTATTATATACTGTCAAGTCAGAACTAACTCATACTCGATCTTCCAGCAGGCTTTCAAAGACAGTAGATCACAAGGGGAAAGACTGCTCATTTTCTCTCATGCATCAACTGTTGGATTTGAACTGAATGATTTTATGTTGGCAGCATAATTCCTTACCACTGATCTACCAGAGAACCTTAAAGTAGATAAATCTTCAAAGGTCACTTTAACCAAATAATTAAGACAAATATTACCAGTAATAAGAAATACTGATGATTCATGTATCCTTTGATATGCTGCATTAAGGAAAAAATAACATCATTTTTAATGGGATTCTTTGCAAAAATGCATAACTTCATTCCAGTTATAAGAAGATATCAAACCCAGATCAATACTCTACAAAAGAATTGTTCAATACTACTCAAAAGCATCAGTCATGAAAAACAAGGAACGTCTACAGATTGGAAGAGAGCCATAGAGAAAACAGCCCCCAAATGCAATATGAGATTTCCTATATAGGATCTGAAACAGAAAAAAGGCATTAGAATGAAAGTTGAATATAGTTAATAATAATATTAAATCTACATTAAATTTTTGTTCTTAATAATTGGACTATGCTTATGTAAGATTTTAACATTGCAGGAAGCAGACCCTTTGCAGTCTTTATAAATTTTTTTCCTCCAAATGGAGTCTCTCAGCTACAGTTGTCTATCATTTTTGAATGCTACTAAATATTTTTAAATTATTATTATTTCTTTAGTGTGAAGAATCGATATTTTTAAATGTTACTTCTATGTTGTTGTTGTCGTCATTATTAGGTGTCATCAAGTCGAGTACAAGTCAGAGATCCTATGAACAAAAGATCTGAACCCTCTTCTATCTTGTGTCATCCTCACACTTCCTGACACACAAGAGCCCATTGTGGCAATCACCATGTCAGTCCACCTGGTTGAAGATCTTCCTCTCCTTCACCAACCCTCCACTCTTCCCAACCTCATGTCCTTCTCCAAAGACGAGCCCCTTCTAGCAACATGTCCAAAGTATGTAAGGTGAAGCCTCATCATTTTTGCCTCCAAAGAGTGCTCTAGCTGCACCCTCTCCAAGACATATCTGTTTGTTCTCTTGGCCATCCATGGGATGTTCACCAGAAATATAATTGCTAATGTCAGATGGATCCTGGCTCAAAGTAAGGAATACAAGAAAAATGTCTATTTGTGATTCATTGACTATGCAAAGGCATTTGACTGTGGATCATAACAAGCTGTGGCTGACACTGAGAAGAATGGGAGTCCCAGAGCACTTAATAGTGCTCATGTGGAACCTATACCTGGACTGGGAGGCTATTGTGTGAACAGAACAGGGGAACACTGCATGGCTTAAAATTAAGAAGAGAGTGCATCAAGGTTGTATTCTCTCTCTAAACCTATTCAATCTATATGCTTAGCAAATTATCTGAGAAGCTGGACTCTTATGAAGAGGAATGTCGCATTAGGATTGGAGGATTACCTCCATACATTTGGTTAATTTGAACAAAGAGACTGGGTGTGGATGCTTTCTATAACCTCTACACCTAACCAACCACTAGTATTCTACTCCACCTCACCCCATCACATCTTGCCTATCCCCTAAGGCCCAGATCAAAGTTCATTTCTGAATCCTTCTCTGATCTAGAAAATAAAATTTCTCTCCTTTGTTAACTCCAAGATAGTACCCACTGAAGAAGATACTTATACCATCATCTGATACCACCAATTACCTTTCAATGTGACTACCTATCCTCTTAAATCAAACTGCAGACTACCTAAAGAAACTTAGTCTTTCAAATTTGTATTTTTCCACTGGCCTAATACATACAACAAAAAATTCTCAGACTGTGATCCCAACTTACAGTGTAAACATTAAAAAAAAACCCCACAATCAAATATTATGAGTTTTGACGTTTTCAGAAATTACTGAACGCATACAGAAAACAGGGCAAATGTAGATAACGTTGTTGTTGTTAGGTGCCTACGACTCATAGCAATCCTATGTACAATAGCTCTCAAGCCTGCCCAGGCCTGAGCCAGGCTCACTGACTTTGACATACCTACTCATTGCCCTAGTCACTGTATCGATCCATCTCATCCAGGGTCTTCCTCTTCTGTGCTGTTCCTCCACCCTTCTGAGCAAGATGTCCTTCTCCAAGTACTGATCCTTCCTGGCCATATGCCCAAAGTATGTGAGACAGAGCTTCCAAATCCTAGCCTCCAAGGAGAAACTTGGTTTTACCCTCTCCAAGACAGGCCCATTTTTCTTCTTGGAAGTCCATGGTATGTTCATAACTCTTCTCCAGCACTACAACTCAAAGGCATCAATTCTTCTTCTATCCTCCTTAGTCATTATCCAGCTCACTAATACATAGCAAGTAATTGCGAAGACCATGGCCTGGATTAGGTGCACCTTAGACTGACTTCGTTGCTTACTCTGGAGAGGTCCCTCACAGCAGATTTAACCTAATACAATTCGTCTTTTGATCTCCTGACTGCTGGTACTAGGAGTGTTGACTGTGGAGCTGAGCAAGCTGTAACTCTTAACAACCTCAATATCTTCTCCATTCATCATGGTGCTGCCAATTGACCCAGTGGCAGGAATCTTTGTCTTCTTGATGCTGAGCTTGAATCCATATTGAAGACGACAGTCCTTGATGTCAACTTCTGCAGCAAATGCTTCAGATTCATCTCAGTTTCAAGAAGCAAGGTTGTGTCATCTGCATAACATAGTTGTTGATGAGTCTTCCTTCAATCCTGATGCCACTAGGCCTTCTAAAATTTCTTTCAGAGAACAAAGATCACCCCTCAACATGACTGTCACAAACCCTCTGTCCAGCTCCTAGCTTAAGAAAAAATATACAAGGACATATTTACTTGGTCACATTCATACATAGAAGTAGGTTTAGATTTTTGGTTATTGTTGGTTTGCTTTAGCATTTTCCACCATTTGATCAGAAATAAATTTAAAATTTTTAACTTGAATGTCCAGGAAAATGTTTTAAAAAGCAAACTTTCTCACCAACATTTGAAATTAATGGAAGTTTCCCAATTGACTTCCATAAAAACAAATTCTCACAACATTTAATTTCTCAAACATTCCAAACATTTTCTTTATCCCCATGGACATTAAAAGATGTGTTTTCAATTATGACCCAGGAACATGATGACCATTTGAGAACATCTTATGAAAAAGGAACTTAACTATAAACATAGTTTATTTCTTTTATTCAAATTATAACTATCTTTCTTTATACAGTTGCTGAGCACATAAAGAAACTTCAGAGATCCTGAAATTCATTTTATAAGTTGTTGTCGTTATGTGCTGTCAAGTCACTTGCAACTCATAGTGACCCTATGTACAACTATCCTAAACCTTGCTCTATCTTGTACCACCCTTACTGTCCCTAACATACCTATCCCCACAACTCTAGGGACATCTCATTCAGGGTCTTCCTCTCTTGCGCTGTCCCTCCACCCTCCCAAGCATGATGTCCCTTCTCCCAAGAATAAATTCTTGGCACCAGCAGTCAGGAAATCAAAAAACATATTGCGATGGGAAAGTCTGCTGTTAGGGACCTCTCTAAAGTACTCAAGAGCAACGGTGTCTCTC
>NW_006399776.1:3575955-3598629 GCF_000299155.1 Elephantulus edwardii | reverse complement strand
TGTTTCAGTGCAGTATACATTATTGAACCCATCTTACTCAGTCTCTCCCCAACCCCAAGGACAGTCCCATTCTACAACAGTGGCACCAGTATACTGATTGTAGATCCAAGAAATATGAAATCATTGACAGTTTCAATGATTTCTCCATTATCAGAATGTTGCCTATTTGTCCAGTGGTGAGGATTTTTTTCCCTTGAGATTGGAATGCAATCCATATTGAAGGTTGTAGTCTTTGATCTTCTACATCAAGTGCTTCAAGTCTTCCTCATTTTCATCAAGTAAGGTTTTGTCATCTGCATAATGAGGGTTACTGATGAGTCTTCTTCCAGTCCTGATCCACATTCTTCTTAATAGAGTCCAGCTTCTTGAATAATTTGCTCAGCATACAGATGATGGAGAAAGGATACAAACTTGAACCACACTTACACTTGCTTGCTTGTTTCTAATTTGCTCTTATCAGTACAGCACCTGTCTGTCAGTCTACTGTACTGTTGTAATTTGAGAATTGCTGTGATGTTGGAAGCTAAGGCTGCCAAATGTCATGGTGGATAGGCTGCAGCAAAGCTCACAGATTAAGACAGACAAAGAAAAAGGATTGACTTCCAAAATAATAGGCCTTTGAAAACCGTATGAATAACAAAAGAGTGCGGGTAGATAAAGTTTTAGAGGTAAAGACCAGGGAGAATTAATTAAAATGAGGAGAAACTACTGTAAGCATCCTTTAATAATTGGAATGTAGAATGTAAAAAATAGCAATGAAGGAAAACTGGAAGTAGTCCAATATGAAATGAAACGCATGAAGAACAATATTCCAGGCATTAGTCAATTGAAATGGACTGGTATGGGCCACTTGGAATCAACAATCATATAATCTATTATGCTGGAAATGAAAAATTGAGGAAGAATGATGTTACATTCATAGTGAAAAAAAAACAATTTCAAGATTTACCCCCAAGTACAATACTATCAATAACTGGTTGAATACTATACATAAGCATATATGAAAGACCTGTTATAAACACATGCACCAAAAATTAAAGCCAAAGAAGAGGAAATTAAGGATTTCTACCAACATTTGCAGGGAGCCCTGGTGATCTAGTGGTAAGAAGCTGTGCTGCAATCTCCAAGGCGCATGGTTTAAATCCACCAGCTTCTAAGTGAGAGAAGGCTGGGCAATCTCCTCCCATGCGATTAACTGCCACTGAAAACCTTCCAGAGGGTCATTTATAATGAAGGTCAACTTTCCCAGCATGATATCTCTGTCCAAAGACTGATTGCCCCTGAAAATAGGCCTAAAGAAAGGGAGAGGAAGCTGCACCATCCTTGCCTCTAAAGAACACTCTAGTTGCCCTTTCTTCAAGACAGGTTTGTGTTCTTTTGGCAATCCACAGTATACTTAGTATTCTGTCACAATTGAAAAACATTGATTTTTTTTTCCTCTGTTGCTGTGATGCTTGAAGCTAGGACACTGGTATTTCAGATATCAGCAGGATATATGGGTTTCAGCAGAACTTCTAAAATAAAACTTACCAAGAAGCACTACTGGCCATCCTCTTCTTTAATAGCAAGCCTTCAAAAACCTCTGCAGATAATAGAAGAAGATAGTACCACTGCTGTTGTTGCTGTTAGAAGCCATCAAGTTGAATACAACTCATAGCAACCCCAAGAACAACAGATCTGAATTCTGCCCTATCCTCTGCCATTCTCATAATCAGTAATTTGAACTTGAGCTCATTGCTGTAGTCACTATGTCGATCCATGTCATTGACGGTTTTGCTCTCTTTCACTGGCCTCCACCTTTCCAAGCATGATGTCCCTTTCTAAGGAATAGCCCTCCTAAGATGCCCAAAGTATGTGAGATGAAGCTTTGCCATCCTCCCCTTTATGGAGCACTCTAACTGTACTTTCTATAAGACATCTGTTTGTTCTTTTGCTGGTCCATGGGGATATTCATTACTCTTCTCCCACACCAAAATTCAAATACATTGGTAATTTCTTCTGTCATCCTTCTTCACTATCCAGCTCTCTGATGCATTGCAAATGACTGAAAATACCATGGTCTGAGTCAGGTGTACCTGAGTCTTTAAAGAGACATTATTGTTCCTCAGTTCATTGGAGAGGTCCCTGACTGTACACTTTCCCAATGCAATACATCTTTTGATCTCTTGACTGCTAACGCCAAGGGTGTTGATTACGGATCCAAGTAAAATTACATTGTTAATAATCTTACTCTTTTCTCCATCTTTCATGATGTTGCCTGTTGGCCCAATGGCTAGGATTCTGTTTTCTTGATGTTGAGATGTAATCCATACTGAAGGCTGTAGTCTTTGCTTTCTGCAGCAAGCATCATTTCAGGTCTTCTTCACTTTCAACAAACAAGGTTGTATCCTCTGCATAATGCAGAGTGTTGATGAGTCTTCCTCTGATTGTGATGATTCTTCTTCATAAATTCAACTTCTTGATTTATGTATTCAGCATACAGATGAAATAGATACAGAGAAAGGATACAGCTCTGACACACATCTTTATTTTAAACCATGTAGTGTTCCTTTGCTCTGTTCAGACAGCAGCTTCTTGTTCTTGGCATAGGTTTTCTTTTTTTTCCTTTTTGAAACATAGCCAATTTTATTCAAATTTTCCAAAATTTATACTCAGCTGTTGTTTCTAAAATGTGTGCCATACTTTTCATAATGGTTTTATTCGTTTTCTCATCTTTTTTCTTTAAAAATTCTTCAGTAGAAGCCAGAGTCTTGAGTTGCCCAGTTAGGAGCCTCTGACCTACTGTTCTGATTACGTTTCTTTTCAATATTCATGGCCAGCATCTGGCTTCTAAAGGAAAGGCTTTTGGTCTTTTCAATCACTTGCTGATCAGGTGAGACTGCATTGTTACCCATAACCACATGACCTAATTTTGAATCAATCTTGGCATCCAGTCTTGCATTTCTAATCAAATTCACAATCCACCTTTCAGCTTCTTCTGGGGTCATGTTCAGTTTATCTGCCAACATGTTAATGCTGATACACTGATGAATGCGACAAAATGTTTCAAATATGAAGAGACGAGCATTTTCAATGAAATCCTCAAGACAAGCCACCAAGAAAAGTCATTCACAAGCACTGATTCACATTCTCTTAGTTTTTTCTGAGCTCCATCAAAGTCAAAGGTAACATATAAGCATTCAACAAACTCTGTAATTGGGTCTTTGTATGTGTAGGATTCCTGCTGAATAACCTTGACAAGGTCTTTGAGCACCTGCCGGCGTTTTCGAACATCTTTGTTTGTTATGACTGCTGTAGTCAAATAGCAGAGAATATGTGGACGCATTGTCTGAATTGCATTAAGATACTGCGGCTGGTAAAGAAAGAGGTCAATAATGTTATCTCGGCCTTTGGGGTGGTTGAAGAAAACAAACAGAAACCAGTGAATGAGCCATGTTCACTGCTGAAGAGAGTGGAGTGGAGAACTCACAGAGTTATTATCTATTGTCTCTTTTAATCGTGTAAGGTCTTCCATGGCTGCATCCTAATTCTGCATTAAGATTTCAGAGGCCAGTTTTCCCCAAATTGAACTCAAAGCATGTCTGTCTGTTGCTGGAACCAGCACTCTAAAAAAGTACAGGTATTCTGCTGCTCCTGAGTAATTCCCACATTCATACAGGAACTTTGCATATCTGTAGAGAGTATCTAAACATTCTTGCCTAAAACCATGCTTGTCTGCCAGGTAGGCAAATAGCATCCGACCATCCCTGGTTGACTGCATTTGTCTTGTAGTTAGTTTCTGGATCTTCAAACATCTTCACTATTGGTTCTGTCTCTGCCTGCAGTTGTTTTAGCTGTGCAACAACTGTGGTTCTTTTTTCTCTCAAAGCATGAGGAATATCATCGGAATAAAGGTTTTTGTATACATCCATAGCAAAGTCTACCATGTTGGTATCACTAAGAAGATCCAATTTCCCTTGTAATAATTCCTTTTCATTATATATCTCCTTCTCCGAGAGAAATTCTAGCAGCGGAAAGACCAGATGCCGATCCAAAAAGTGCGTGATGCGAGTAATCAGGTTGTACTCCGCCATCTTGCCCAGGAAAAGGAGCATCTGCGCTCGCAGAAACTTTATTGGTAGCGCTTGGCATAGGTGTTCTAACAGTACAATAATGTGTTATGGGATTCCCAATAGACAAATAAGAAAATTTAGCCCTCAAGCAAAGAGATTTAATCAGAGATATATCTATCTTTATTTATTTAAAAGTCTGCTAAGTACAAGACTAAAGTGAATGGTACTACATTATTTTAGATAGTACAGGACAAAAGTTATAGGAGTGTTTAACAATAAACTATAAGAAAGACTGGAATTTGGCTCAGAAGTGTTCAGACAGCCTTATGTGGCTAACAAATATGCAACAGTTGGCATTTCCTCAAGTGAAACCTGGATTCAATTCCTAGCCAATCTATTTAAAGTATACTCACCATTTCTATCAGTGAAAGCTTACAGTTTTCAGTGAAGCTTTTGCATTAAAAGTAGGTAGGAAGGCTTGATAGTCTATTTCTGGAAAGAATTCCAAAGAATTCCCAACCAGTGAAAAGCCAATGGATCACAGCAGTCAGGTTCCATGTGCTATGAGTAGATAGAGCTGTGTCTGTGCTGACTTGATAAAGCTAACAAGAAGTTCAACAAATTTTTTTTATTTTGTTTGGCTTTTAAACTTTCATGAGTCTTTCAAATAGTATTAAAAGAAAAACATATAACTAAAAAATTTAACGGTACCTAAAGAGAGATATTTTTCCTCTTTGTAATGCCCTTTTGCTCTCTTCATGGACGATATCCTTGAGTTATCCCTCAGCTCTTCTGGTCTTCAATCGTTGATGTTTGCTGCCTCAAACCTGTTCATGAGATGGTTTTTTAAATTCAGGTGCAATAGACTCAAGATCATATTTTGGTTCTTATGGACTTGTTTAAAATTTCTTCAACTTTACTTTGAACATGCAAATGAATAATTGATGGTCTGTTCCATGGTCAGTGACTGATTTTGACTGCTGATATTGATCTTCTCCAATGATTCTTTTTCCACAGATATAGTCAGTCTGATTCCTGTGCAGTTCATCAGGTGAGGTCCAAATGTAAAGTCAACTTTTGTGGTGCTTTGGTTTTTTTTTTAAATATATTTGCCATGAATAAATCAATGAATGTGCAAAATGTAGTCATTCCATTTTCAGCCTCATTCTGTCACCAAGACTCTACTTTCTAACTAACAGTTCTTTCCTCTTGGTTTCTGACTTTTGCATTTCAGTCACCAACAATTATTAATTCCATTTTGATTGCATGTTTGGTCAATTTAAGACTACAAATGTTGGTTGTTGTTGTATACTGTCAAATCAGAACCAACCCATAGCTGATACTTTGGTGGGTTTTCAGAGGCAGTTACTTGTACAGGAGGAGAGTGGCTATCCTTCTCCCATGGAGCAGCTGGTGGATCAAAAGGAGGGAAAAAAGAGTGACAGAGTGACTACCATGAAGAGCTTGAGTAGGACAGATTTAATGAGTATGGCAAAGTTTGTTGGTCAAGGGTCACTGTAAGTTGTAGTCAACTTGATGGCATCTAGCAACAACAATGATACTATAGGGAGCCCAGGTGTCTAGTGGTAAGGAGCTGTCCTGTCAGCCCAATGGCACAAAATGTGAAATCATCAGCTGCTCCTCAGAAAGAGATGGGCAATCTCTCAGGCAATTTACAGTCTCTAAAAACCTACTGGTGGATCAGCTATGGGTCAGTTCAAACGTGGAGGCACACAACAACAATGCATTCAAAGGTGAGGCCACTCTGGAGGTTTGAATCTGCCCAACACGCCATAAAAGAAAGATTAGCAATCTCTTCCCTTTTCATTTATAGCCTCTGAAATCTCATTACAGGTTCAGTTGGTTCTGACAAAAGGCAGTGAGTTTTTTACAATCATAATGTCTGTATCACTTTCCATGTTGATTTTTCATGCAACCTGTTGTTGTTATGTGCTATCAACTACAACTCACAGCAATCCTATGAACAATGGATCTGAACCCTCCTCTATCTTGCATTACTCTCATGATGTACAATATACTAACTGTGGTCTGATCATACAGACAAGTGGAACTATTTGTTACCTTCCCTATCATAGGAATTAAAATGCTTTAAAAGAGCACATTCCTTTCTTGGCAGTCACATCATACTAGTATTTGGTGTCATCAAGCAGACTACAACTTATAGAGCCCCTATGAACAACAGAAAAAAAAAACAACCTCTTAATAAAAAAAAAAAAAACTCTTAAAAAAAAAATGAACAACAGATCTGAACACTGTTCTAATCTGCACCATGCTCATAATGCCTGATATGCCTGCACCAAATCACTTGGTAATATTGCACACAAATAAAATTTGTAGATGATTACATGTAAGAGATCCAGTCCTTAATACTGCATAACACTGCTGTTATAAAATGGGATAGAGATGGAGGGGTGAGGAGAGAACGGGAAAATAATAGAAAGATAATGAACACTGCAACAGAACAGATGAGGGTAAGATAAATTTGAAAGGAATATATGATTAGGCATTATATGTACAACAATAACCTGGAACAAGGGGTGCACAGAAGGAAGGGCTGGTGGAAGGGAGAGGGGAGATGGAAGAAAATGTGCAACAATGAATTTTTTAAAAATACATTCTTTTCTAAACTTTGCTCTCACAAATAAAAAAGATATCTAGTCTTATGCACAAATGAACATAGATATAAAAGGCTTTACTCTCATCATGGTTAAATTTTACTTTATTCATTCTGATACCATATATAACCTAGGGAGATCTTTTAAAATTCTTATTCTGTATTGAGAAAGGGATGGTCAACCACCTCCTGTGTAATTTACTGTCTCTGAAAATCCACTGGTGGGTCAGCTATGGGTTGGTTCTGATGTGATGGCACACAACAACATATACACACAGGATGTGCCATCTCTTGCAGCTTTGTGCTGTCTAAAAATGGTAAGTCTTTTACAGCTTCACAACATTGATAAAATAAACTAGGGTCAAATATAGAGCCCTGTGACAAACAAGTTTCCTCTCTTATCTTTCCCATTAAGCTAGAATACACAAGCATGCTGTCGGAATTTGGTTTTCCAAAGCCTCTTGACTTTTCTAAGGCATTCTTTTTTATTTCCAACCACGGGTTCATGTCCAGATTTTCCGATCTTTCCTTGAAGATTCTGGATGAATGACATCTATTTTCCCAAACACTGAGGTAAATCTCACAAATTTACCTAAAATTCCTGTTTTGGCTTTCTTTACCTCCCTATGCAGGTTAGGGAGCTCTGGTAACCTGGAGCTGCACTTCAATACCAAAGGCACACGGTCTGAATTGAGTAGCTGCTCCACAACAGAAAGATGGGTAATCTCCTCCTGCGTAATTTATTGCCTCTGAAAACCCAATGGGGGTCAGCTATGGGTCAGTTCATACTCCACGACATACAACAACAACAATTCAGGATGGATTCTAAGGTTAGTTATTACTCTAAAATTTTCAGAGGCAGTAAATCACAAGGGAGGAGAATAACCACCGATTGAGGTATAGCTTAACGTCAGGCCATCAGGGCTATTACTTTACTTAACTCTTGTCATTTCCTTTCTCTGTTCCTCCACTCTCTTTTAGCTGTATTGAATATGTATTTACCATCTAACTAAAACCCCTTCTTATATTATAAAGCAGAGCATGTATTAAAAAAATATAATTAATAAACTAATAGGCTTTGCCTCCTGTGACTAATCATTTCTGTAAGTACCAAAAGTTCAAAGGTATTTTTTTTTCTCCAAAGGTATTTTAAGAGGTAGCCCATAAAGACATTTTAAGTAGTTACAAACCTACTCCTTCACATAAATCAAACAGACTTTGTTCTGAAGAACAGTATTATATAAACTATTAGAAGAATTATATTCAAGTGATTAACAGTAGATTTCCTTCTAGATGGAGCCTATGCCACTTCTGGGTAGCAAGTGGGCACTTAAGGAAGTACATCAACTCTTCTGGAGTCTTCCTGTATGCTTACTTAGTGGAGGGTATTTCCATAAGCACTTTTCTTATTAGAAGATGTATCTTAACATTTAAAAAAAGGAGACCATTCCAAGTGCTTTAAAAAACCAAATTCATCAAATAATTATTGTTTCTTCAGCAGGAGGCATGATAACTGAGATACCTCAGACCATTTAAAAAGCCACTTCGAATTATTCCCACTGTTACTGAGTCAATTCAACTCACAGTGACACTAGTGACAGAGGACATAAGAGAACCATCCCACAGGTCTTTCAAGGCTTTTTTACAAAAGCAGACTGCCACATCTTTTTCCTGTAGAAGAGCTAGCAGATTCAAACCACTGACCTTTCAATTAGCAGTCAAACCCTTAACTACTATGCTGCTTTCCTAAAGGTCAGAATATTTAATTTAAAGGTCAGAAATCTTAATATTTTGCTGTAGCACCAATTAAAAGATTAAAGAAAATCTTTCTATCAAGCATAGCACACTATTATCATCTTGTGAAGATAACTTCCTTTAAAAAAATGAGAAAAGTGCTGGCAAGGAAAATCTGAGGTAGCCCTCAAGGCCAGGACACAAAGTATGGGCAGAATACTTCATTGGGTCATCCTGCTTTATGAAGAGGAATGTGGCATTAAGAGTGGAGGAAGATTCATTAATAATCTAAGGTATGCAGATGACACAATCTTGCTTGCCAAAACTGAGGAGGGCCTGAAGAATTTGCTGCAGGTCAAGGACTGCAGTCTTCAATATGGATTAAAGCTCAACATCGAGAAGACAAAGATTCTCACCAATGCGCCAATTAGCAGACCATGACAGATGGAGAAAAGACTGAGAATGTTAACAATTTCATCTTACTCACAATCAATACTCTTGGCATCAGCAGTCAGGAATAAGTAGCCAGAAACACACTTCAACCTTATTCAGCAAGCTATAGACAAATGATCATTTCTAAGTGTTTAAATAACATAAAGAGAGTTATCTTATTTAAGTTGATTGTTTTAAGATCAATTTAAACAACTTTCTAATAAAAAAAAAAAAAAGACAAGCTACATTGAAACAATCTGCTATCAGGGAACTGTCCACAGTGCTTATGAGCAATGATGTCAGTCTAGAGACTAAGGTGTACCTGGCCATGGCCTTTACAGGTATTGCTACACATCAGAGAGCTAGACAACAACTAAGGATGACAGAAAAATAGTTGATGCCTTTGGGTAGAGGTGTTAAAGAAGAGTATTTAACATTTCATGGTTTGCCAAAAAAACAAACAAGTTTGTCCTAGATAGAGTGAAACCAAGTTGTTCCTTGCAGGCAAGGAGTTTGAAGCTCCATCTGACATACCCTGGGCATGTTGTCAGGAGAGACCAGTCCTTGGAAAAGGATATTAGGCTGGGAGGATAGAGGGATGACACAAGAAAGGGAAACCCAGGATAAGATGGATTGACACAGTAATCAGGGTAATGTGGGTAGGTGTGTCAGACAGTGAGATTGGCTCAGGATAGGATAGGTTCAGAGGTATGGTGCATAGGATCGCTATGAGTCGCAAATGACTTGACAACACAAAACAACAGCAACAACACAAACTCTCAAGACAGTGTTGAGACTAAAAACCTCTTTATTTACAGAATAGTGTCTACTATTAAACACAAGAAAGCAATTTCTAGCATCAGTTCACCCAAACTAAGTAACTGTTCTTTCTTAGCTTCTTACAGGTAATAGGAATGACTCTGTCTCTTTAACCTGAGTTATTCCACATCTAACTCTATAAAATATGGCGCTGAAAATTAAGAATCTTCCTTAATTGCCACCAGAAATTAGGAGTTGATGAAGAAAAAAAAAACACCAAACCAACAGGTCCTACAATGATCCAGAAAAAGCACTTCAAACAGAACTCAAGAGACCTTGGTTTTCCTCCTGTTTTTTTCACTATTAGTGCACCATCACTTCTAAAGAAAGCTTTTCTCTAATCTACAATAGTATTGTTCTTGTTATAGCTTGTCAAGTAGAACTCATAGTGATCCTATAAACAAAAGATCTGAACCCTGTCCCATCCTGTGCCATCCTTGTCATCTCTGAAATATCTGAGCCAATTGCTGCAGTCATTATGTCATTCCAACTCCTTGAGGGGCTTCCTCTCTTTCACTGACCTTCTACCTTTCTTACCATGATGATGTCCTTTTCCAAGGAATACCTCCTTTTGGAAACATACCCAAAGTATGTGAGAGAAGCTTCACCATCGTTGCTTCTACAAAACACTCTGGCTGCACATTCTCCAAGATCTGTCTGTTGGGGGTTTTGGCAGTCTATGGGATATTCTGTACTCTTCTCCAACACCACAGTTCAAAGGTATCAATTCTTTATCTATCATGCTTAGTAACTCTCTAGTTCTCAGACACATAGCAAGTCATTAAAAAGACCATGGCTTAAATCAGGTGCACTTTAGTTTTCAAACTGTTATCATTGATCTTTAGTACCTTGGAGAGGTCCTGGACAGCACCTTCCCAATGCAATAGATCTTTTAATTTCCTGACTGCTAGTGCCAAGGGTGTTGCTTATAGATCTAAGTAAGATGAAATTACTGACAATTTAAATCGTTTCTCTATCTATCATTATGGTGCCTACTGAACTAGTGAGGAATTTTGTTTTCTTGATGTTGAGATGAAATCCATATTGAAGGCAGTAGCCTTTGATCTTCTGCAGTATGTAAAGATTCAAATTTATAAGAGAAACTACCTTTAGTGAAAATAGACTATCATTTATTTCCTTACTATTTCTCACTGTCTAAATGCTATCATTTCCTTATTATTTCTCACTATCTAAATATTTCTTTTATTAAATTTTTATTATTCATGTCAATGAAAATTTACAGAGACTTTGGATTTCCAATATTCATTGCTGCAGATTTCTCCCTGCCCCCCCTCCCAGTACACTCCCCTCTTTGAAAAGTAAAATTCTTTCATTGTTTTACAACCCCTCCCCCCAGGTCCACTCCACTATACAGCCTTCACTCTGGACTCCAGTCATGACAAAAATACCTAATCACATATCCCTTTTAAACAGTTTTCTCCCTCATCTGTTTCAATGAAGTATACATTATTTATCCCATCTTTCTCAGTCTCCCCCCCCCCGCAATCCCAATGTCAGTTCTGTTTTACAACAGTGGCACCATGCAGTATTTGTCCTTTTGTGACTGAGATACTGCACTCAACATAATATCCTCCAGAGTCATCCATTTTGAATAATATTGCATGAGTTCCTTGCTTTTCAATGCAGCATAGTATTGCATTGTATGAATATATCACAGCTTCTCTATCCATTCGTTTGTTGATGGGCACTTAGGTTGTTTCCAACTCCTTGCTATTGTGAACAAAGTCATGATAAACATCGGTGTGCATATATCTGCTTGTGTGGCAGTTATGGTCTCTTTGGGGCATATTTCCAGTAGTGGAATTGCTGGGTCAAATGGTATCTCTATTTGCAACTTTTTGAGAAAGCGCCATACAGCCTTCCACAGTGGTTGCACCATTTTACACTCCCACCAACAGTGAATAAGGGTTCCAGTTTCTCCACAACCTCACCAGCATTTGTTGCTTGCTGTTCTGTTAAATTTTGCTATTCTGACTGGGGTGAGATGATATCTCACAGCTGTTTTGATTTGCATCTCTCTTAGAGCTAGGGATTTTGAACACTTCTTCATGTATTTGTTGGCTATCTGAATATCTTCTATGGTGAAGTGTCTGCTCATATCCTGTGCCCATTTTTCTACTGGATTATTTACCTTTATCTTGTTGTGGTGCTCAAGTATTTTATAAATTCTAGATATAAGTCCCTTATCTGATATGTCATTACCAAATACTTTTTTCCCAGTCTGTGGCTTCCCTTTTTACCCTGTTGGATAAGTTTTTGGCTGTGCATAGGGACTGATTCTTAGAAGGTCCCATTCATCTATTTTATCTTCTCCTAGTTGTAGATACTATCTAAGTATTTTAAGGTTAAGTATCAAAAGATTGTTATCTTTTAAACATTCCCACACAGATATTATAATTTTTTCCTTCCATTTTCATGATTACAATACAAACATAACATGATCTTACAAAAAAACTAAAGCCACAAGGCACTCTGTGTGGGTAATACAGAAATGCTGTACATCCTGAGTTAAGAGGTAGTGACAGATAAAAAACCTACGTTATGCAGGTGGAACAACCTTGTTTACTGAAACTGAGGAGGACCTGAAGTGCTTGTTTCAGAAAGTCAAGGACTGTAGTCTTCAATATAGACTGAAGATCAATATCAAGAAGACAAAATGCTCACCACTGACAACTGACAACACCATGATGGATGGAGAAGATACTGAGGTTGTTAACAGTTACAGTTTGTTCAGCTCCAAAATCAACACTCTTGGCACCACCAGTCAGGAAATCAAAAGACAGATTGCATTAGGTAAATCTGCTGTCAGGGAGCTCTCCAGACTACTGAGAAGCAATGACATCAGTCTAGAGACTAAGATGTGCCAAGTATAGTCTTCACAATTATTTGCTACGCATCAGAGAGCTGGAGAATGATTAAGGATGACAGAAGAAGAATTGATGCCCTTGAGTTGTGGTGCTGGAGAAGAGTCTTGAACATACCACGGATCACAAGAAAACAAATAGGTCTGTCTTGGAGAGGGTGAAACCAAGTTTCTCTGGCATTTAGAAGCTCCCTCTCACATATTTTTTGGGCATGTGGCCAGGAGGGACCAATCCTTGGAGAAGGACAGCATGCTTGGAGGGGTAGAGGGACAGAGTAAGAGAGGAAGGCACCTGATGAGATGGACTAATACAGTGGTTGAGGTAATGGGGGTAGGTGTATCAGACTCGGTGAGACTGGGTCAGGACAAGGGATGCTTTAGAGCTGTTGTACATAGGATCTCTATGAGTCACAGGCAACTCAACTGCACATAACTACAACAACAAGAACAAAGATGTATACATCTGTCAAGGAACTGGACACTTAAAATCATAGTATGTAAATTATACATCAACAGACTTAATTTCTTTAAAATCTTCATTAGATTTTAACCTTTTTAGCCTTTTACTGTCTCTTCATCTTCTTAACTCCTATCACTTCTATTTCTACTCCATTTTAGCTACCCATTGTGAATATGAGTAAGAAACAAACAGTTCATGCCTTCAAGGAGTTTACAGTATAGAAAGATACTCTAAGACATTCTACAATAGGTATATTGAAAGGGCACTCTGGGATGCATGAGGTGTAACTAACTGGGTTTTATAATAACAAAAACTTAATATGCCTCTATGTGTATAATTCTAAAATTCCCCTTTCAGATCAAACATGTAGAACTTTAAAATGTGTTGCTATTAAGACCTTTGATCCAGTATTTCTCACCAGTTTCCCCAGAATTCCTATACTGATTTACCTCCTTGTTTAGATTGGATTCTAGGATTAGTCATTACCCAAATAGGTCCGCTCATACATTTTCGCCATTCCTCCATCTACAGTTATCTCTTCATCAATCACTACTAAAGTTGCTAAAATATATTATTGATGGCCATCCTCAGGCACTTATGAGTATACTATATAGGGAGCTCTGGTGGCCTTGTGGCAAGAAGCTGCAATGAGGCGAGCTCTGGTGGCCTAGTGGCAGGAAACTGCACTGCAATCCCAGAGGTACGCGGCTCAAATCCACCTGATGCTCTGCTGAAGAAGGAGGAACAATTGCCTCCTGTACCAGTCAGATCCATGTAAAATAAATAAATAAATAAATAAAATAAAATTTAAAAAATAAAAAAATAAGAAGCTGCAATGAAATCCTTAGGGTGTGCAGTTCGAATCCACCAGATGTTCTACTGGAGAAGTGGAGCAATCTCCTCCTGTGCCAGTCAGATCCAATTCAATGGTACACAAGAAGAATATCAGGATACATCATTAAATAAGTCAGCATGACCTTCCTTTCATAGAATTTATATTCTGGTGAGGGATAGATATAATTAGTATGCAAATAAAGAAAATACAGCAACTAAAGTTTGTGATAGGTGCTCTGGAGGAAACAAAAAAGGTTCTTGGGCGGGGAGGGATTGCATAACAGTGAAAGAGTTTTACTTTTCAAGGAGAAGAGTGAATTGGGGGAGAGGGTGTGGGCAGGGAAACCCTAAGTCTCTGTAAACTTGCATTTAAATTATTTTTTTTTAAAAGGGTTCTTTGGGGGAACTCTGGTGGCCTAGTGGCAAGAAGCTGCACTGCAATCCCAGAGGAACACGGTTCGAATCCACCAGATGCTCTGCCGGAGAAGGAGGCGCAATATCCTCCTGTACCAGTCAGATCTGATTTGACAGTACACGCACACAAAATAATAAAATTTTTTTAAAAAAAAGGGTTCTTTGACAGAAGAGGATAATAAGAAACAACCTCTTACACAGGTAAAGAATCAAAAAAGGCAGAGGAGAAGTGTTTTAGAAAAACTGTGTAGGAAGCAAGGCAAAGAAGTCCTCATGGTAGACTGGTTAAAGAATTCAGCTGCTAACTAAAAGGTTCAAACTCACCAGCTGCTTCTTAGGAGAAAGTTGAGGCAGTTTACTCCTTTATTTACAGCCGTGCGATTCATATGGGAAGTTCTACTTTTCTCACAGAGTGCTACAATCCCAAAGGCATGACTAGAATCCACCAGCTGCTTCTTAGGAAAAAAGATGGGCAATCTTCTCCTGTGCAATTTACTGTCTCTGAAAATCTGCTTGAGGGTCAGCTATGAGTTGGTAAATGGAGCTCTGGTGGAATAGTGGTGATAAGCTGCACTGCAATCCTAAAGGCACATGTTTCAAATCCATCAGCTTATTCCATAAGAGAGGATGGGCAATCTTTTCCCACGTGATTTACTGCCTCTGAAAACCCACTGGAGGCTCAGCCATGAGTGAGTCATAACTCAATGGAATACAATTTTTCTTAGGAGGGAGCTCTACTGGCTTAGTAGTAGGGAATGTGTTGTCCATCCAAAGGTATGTGATTCAAATCCATCACCTACTCCACAGGAGACAGATGGGCAATCTCCTTCAGAAAGATTTACTATCTCTGAAAACCCACTGGAGTGTCAACTATGAATTAGTTCTGACTTGACAACAACAACTCTTCTGATAGTCATATAAGTCATAATTGACTCAATGGCAGTAAGGAAGCAAAGCAAAGCAAAGCAAAGCCTCTGAAGGGAGTGTGGGTTTGGGTTTATTTTAGAATGTAAGAAATCAAAATGGCTAACATGAGCAAAGAGAAAGTAAAAAAAAAATGAAGTGGGGATATAATAGTCTGATCAAGTAGCATATTGTCATGAGTTTAGACTATTCGAGCAATTATACAAAGGCACTGAAAGATGCTGAAGGATTTAACAGGAGATTCACATGATCATATTTCATTTAAAGAGATCACTATGGCTACATCCTGAAGAATGGACTGGAGACAAGAAGGTACATTTAAAGAGAGACTAATTTTGGTTTGTCTTTGCAATTGTTTTGGCTTGGAGGAGAAAGGTAGAGACATAGAGTTGTTTGGATTCAAGAGCTGTGGAGGTATCATTACTGAGGCAGGGATATCAACACTCTTGATTCGTCATCTTCTTTTCCCCACACAGAATATTTCCACTGAGTATGTTGGCCACCACTGCCATGAACTAGTCAAAAAGTAGGGATCCAAAGGTCATCTCTGTTTCCTCCCTTTTCCCAAAATCCCTTCAAATTAATCTACTTTTATTTTTTGGGTTATCTCTCTAATGCAAGTCTTCATCAACTATGCAAGTAGTATCCTCACTACTCGTTCAGTCTGAAACACTTATCAAACATCCTAGTGAAGAAGCCAAGTCAGCAGCTGGATTTGTGATTCTGGAACACAGAAGTGAGGTGAACAAAAGATACAAATCAGGAACTAAACATGTATGGATGGTAGTCAAAGTCGCAGAACTAACTACATGAATTCATATAAGCAGAGACTGCTGACAAGGTTAAGAAGAGTTCAGTGTCATGCAAGAGACGCATTCTAAGATTGAATAAAAGAAAAAGATCCAGCTAAAGAAAACAGAAGCGTTGGCAAATCACTCCATGACCCTCTGGATTCCCAGTACTATCTCAGTACTCATCTTCTTGAAGTCAATAAACCAACCTCTCCTAGAAGGTATTCTATGGCATTGCACTATTCTCATCTACCCGCTTGGCTATTCTTTTATGGGGTAGCGGGGAGGGGGTCTTCACTGTTTATTTTCCACCATCATCTTCTCCTAAAGTTCCTGTTCATTTCTTCATTCCTTCTCTTTATACCTCCCTCACCTCCCACTCCCTTTTTCTCCCTCTCTCTCATACTCGTGTGCCATACACGCGCGCACACACACACACACCTTCTTCCTAGACTTTATAATCTAAGATTTAAGAATTAGCAAAGTTTACTCATGAGAATACAATTTTTTAGACCTTCTACTCCAAATCTACAGAAACATTTTCCCAAATGATTCTTAAGCAGCAATAGCTTTAATAAATGTCCAATAATTCATTCTTAACGTTTTGCCCTAATTGCATGTTAGATGCTGTTAGGAATAAAAGACTTCCTGCTCATCAAAAGCAGTGCTGCTGTGTATCATTGAGTTGGAACCCGACTCAGAGCTGGCCCTCCATTAGGTTTTCAAAGGCAGTAAATTATGTGGTTGGTGTCTAAGAAGGAAGTTTGATTTCAAGAAATCAGAAACTATAAAGAGGGACAGATTCCAAAGACTTAGTAACCTTACTTATGCATATTTATGTATTACTTTTGCATTCACTTGTTTAAAAATAATTCAAATAGAATCTTTGAGGTGTCTTTTTTTCTTCTCTTGACAGCAAAGATTAAGTATATTGGGAAGCCTTAGCTTAGTTCACTACAGACTAAAATTGATTGCAATAATTTTATAAAGGAAAAGAAAGTAGGATAGTCCCTGGAACCTCAATCAGCACAGGAGCTCATAAAGAGAATCATATCTGGTTCTACCATGACAAAAAACTACATGTGTTCATATTTGGACCTCTAAAATTCCTTTTTCTTTTGAAAATGTTCAGATTTTCCAATTATGTCAATAATATGGTCTATTGATATAACCCGTCTAATCTTCCCACAAGTTTTGGTTTTGCTTGTCTCTCTAATTCAGCCTGAATTCCAAAGCTAGCCACTGCAAAGTCACTGTATAGAGGATCAAGCCAAAAACCAAAAGAGGGGGAGAGGTTGGAAAGTTACAGGTCCTCACCCATTTACATCATCCTATCTTGTAAATATTCTTTGAGCCTAAGTCTTATCTGTGCCACCAGACTCTTGAGTTCCCTAAAGTTACATTACACTTCTCTTTGGAACCGCCACTATGCAAAACCCAAAGTCTTACCCAAGAAATTTAGTAATATTTCTTGAAGGAAACCATTTGCCACATAAATTCTAGTTCAATTCCTGTACCATTATCTCCAGTTCCAAGTAACTAGAGTCTAGACTGATGAGATTTTACTGTATCACCTGGAAAGAATTAATACAGCAAGCTTCAAATAATTATGAACCAAACTACAGCTCTTCTGAAAAAAAAAAAGTACTTTCTGTAATTTAAAAAGCACAAACCAACATTAAGATCATATAATTCTAACACTTCCAACTTTTGCAATTTGCTCATATTCCTTATTATCTTAAATATATGCCTCATCCTTTACAAATTTTTAAATTATATTCAAATGCTTTTTGAGAGAGGACAGTTGGAAGTAAGACATTGTTCTAGGCTGTGACTGAACCCTTACTTCAAATATCTTCCTAGCTAGTTTCCATCTCCTAGCTAGTCTCTTCAGTCCCGGAGGAGATTGACTTCTATAGACTACTCCATCCCCTCATCAAACAATGATAATATATTTGCAGTATTAAAATATTTGAAGAATGCCTTTATTAAAATTACAAACCAAAGAAACTTCAGAAATATGTGTATGTACTACACATTTTATCTGGAGCAATCAACACAATCCCTTGACATCATGCGATAATCAATATCTATTTTCTAAGTCTCTCTCCACTAGATGCCAGTGGCCTCCTCCAGAACATTCTCTGCCACTGACTGCCCCATGCCTCTTATCCTCCTTGGCCAGCTGTTTCACAACACTAACTCAGATTTGGTCATTATCAGGCCTTCCTACTCTTTCAAAGTGCAAGGAAAACGTATGGATTCCAATACCAATTCATGGTATTGTTCCGACTTGAAATATCTGAGAATCAATCCCTTCTTCGTCTTTTAAAAAAGATCAATGCGACAGACAGGTCTGTCTCAGTACCGAGGGCTGCGCCTGGGGTTCTCACAACGAAGCACTGCAGTCCCAGCACCCCACGTCTTGACACAAGTTGACAGTGGCAGCATTCCCTGCCACTGTGAGGCCGCAAATCTAGTCAGATTTGCAACCCAACCCCAGGTACTGCATTCTAGATTTCTGTCAAGAGGAGCTGGCTCTGCTTATCCCGGAAAAATGGCTCTTCCTCCAACCCCGCCTCGGCCCCTACAAACCATCAAACAGCATAACCGTTCTTTCTACTCAGGACAGAGACACGCTTAGGCTAGTCACGACAAATACATGGCAAAGTCATTCTATTCCGCAGACTTGGTCTGCAGGAATGTGGGTGATGATTAACTTTTTATTCTGTGGCTTCTTTTCCGATTAGCACATAAGACCCGGCTCCCCAGAGCCGCCATAAGGAGTGAAGCCGCACATCCACTAAGTGCAATGTGTAAGGAGCGGGGTAAAGGGAACAAAAATAACTTGCTAGCAAAGACTTACAGATGCCAGTTGCTGAGCGGTCTGAGCTAAGTCGGTGCTGACTTCCATCCTTTCCGCGCCATCAAGCTCCTCGTCCGCCATTTTGAGGGAAACTGACGCCCGCAGCTCTCGACCCCCGACCCAAGACGAGCAGAAACCTGTAGCCGGTCGGAGAAACAAGGGGCGACACTTTGACGACGGCCCCTGAAGCCGAGTTTGACGCAGAACCGAGGAGCGGCTTCCGGTCCGCTTCCCGGAAGCAAACGTCACCGCGGGAAAGGGTTTGAGGGTTGGGTTTGTTGAGGCTTCTTCCCCCCCCCCCCCTTTCCTTAGTTTCTTAGCCAGTTCTTGGTGTCTTTTTGGTCACGTCTGATTCCAGTGCTGGGAACTATTGTATCTCCCAAGTAAAGAACAAAATCAACATACATAATGAAAGGGAAAGTGCCCAAGCAGAGAACCTGTTCTGCCTCTATTTTCCTGCTTGCGCTGTAAGCCGATTTGCCTTCCGATACACTTACTTGGAGTAGTTCCCTGCGAGCAAAGAAAATTAAAACAAAGTACTCAATCTAGTCTGTTTCTGCGATCCCGCTGTCAGCACTTAACACTGAAGCACAAGAACAACAAAAACTTGAGAACCTTTAAGTCATTAGGTGGAATGTGTAAAGGGAGGACAAAGTATAGTACATCCGCGTAATTTACTCTGGTACATACAATATGTCAACAGAGAACCGCCAGATGTGCAGGCTGGATTTAGAAGAAGTCGTGGTACTAGGGATATTATAGCTAATGTAAGATGGATCTTGGCAGAAAGCAGAGAATACCAGAAGAATGTCTATCTGTGCTTCACTGATTATGCAAAGGCTTTTGACTGTGTGAATCACAACAAGCTGTGGCTGACTGAGAAGAATGGGAATCCCAGAATATTTGATTGTGCTAATGCAAAACCTATACTTGGACCCAGAGGCAGTCATCTGAACAGAGCAAGGAGACACTACGCGGTTCAAGATCAAGAATGGGGTCCGTCAGGGATGTACCTTTTCTCCATACCTTTTCAATCTGTATGCAGAACAGATCGGGCTGTAAGAGGAGGAATGTGGCATCAGGATTGGTGGAAGAGTCACCAACAACCTGCATTATGTAGATGACACAATCCTGCTTCCTGAAACTGAGGAGGACCTGAAGCACTTGCTACAGAAGGTCAAGGACTGCAGCCTTCAATATGGATTGAAGCTCAACATCAAGAAAACAAAGATTCTCACCAATGGTCCAATTGGCAGTATCAGTATGGATGGTGACGAGATTGAGATAGTTAACAGTTTTAATTTACTTAGCTCCACAGTCAACACTCTTGGTACCAGCAGCCAGGAAATCAAGAGAGGAATTGCATTGGAAAAGTCAGCTGTGAGGGACCTCTCAAGAGTACTGAAGAGCAACGACGTCAAACTGGAGACTAAGGTGTGCCTGATCCAGGCTATAGCCTTCGGAATTACGTGGTATGCATCAGAGAGTTGGACAGTGAATAGGGATGATAGAGAATTGATGCCTTTGAGCTGTGGTACTGGAGAAGAGTGTTGAATATACCATGGACTGCTAGGAGAACAAACATGTTTGTCCTGGAGAAGGTGAAGCCAGAATGCTCCCTGGAGTCAAGGATTCTGAAGCTGACATACTTTGGGTATGTTACAAGGAGGGACTGGGGTCCTTGGAGAGGGACATCATGTTTGGCAAAGTGGAGGGGCTGCAAAGGAGAGAAAGACCTTGCATGAGATGAATCAATTCTGTAAGTGGCATGGTGGGAATCAGTGCATTTGAGATGGCTAGGTTGGCACAGGATAGAACGGCATTTAGGGCTCTTATACATAGGGTCGCTATGAGTCGCCAGTGACTCAATGGCACATAGCAACACATACAATACTATACGATGTGCAGGCATAGCAATAAGGAAGTTCAAATCCATCAGCTACTCGATGGGAGAAAGATGAGCAATCTCTCCCATGTTATGAAACTTGCTGGAGGGTCAGTTATGAGTCATTTCCGACTCGACCTTACATAACAACAACATTAAAAAGTAACAATATGTTGTTGTTGCTGTGTGCCGTCGAGTCACCTGTGATTCATAGCAACCCTATGTACAACAGCCCTAAACCCTGCTCTATCCCTTGCCAATCTTATCGTCTCTGACACGCCTATCCCCATTACCCCAGTGAGTGAATCAATCCATCTCATCGAAGGTCCTCCTCTCCTGCTCTGTGCCTCCACCCTCCCAAGCATGACATCTCTCTCCAAGGACTGATCCTGCCTTGCAACATGTCTAAAGTATGTCAGATGAAGCTTCAGAATCCTTGCTGCCAAGGAGCAGCCTGGCTTCACCCTCTCCAGGACAAACTTGTTTGCTCTCTGAGCAGCTCATGATATATTCAATACTCTTCTCCAGCACCAAAGCTCAAAAGTATCAACTCTCCTTCTATCCTCCCTAGTCATTGTCCAGCTCTCTGATGCATAGAAAGTAAGTGTAAAGACCATGGTCTGGATCAAGCTCACCTTAGTCTCCAGACTGACATCATTGCTCTTCAGTACTTTGGAGAAGTTTCTGACAGTAGATTTTCCCAATGCAATTGTCTTTTTTTTTTTTTTTTTGCAATTGTCTTTTAGTTTCCTGGCTGCTGGTACCAAGAATGTTGACTGTAGAGCCAAGCACACTGAAGCTGTCAACAATCTCAATCTCTTCATCATCCATCATGATGCTGCCAATTGGCCCAGTGGTGAGAATCTTTGTTTTCTTGATGTTGAGCTTCAATCCATATTGAAGGCTGCAGTCCCTGACCTTCTGCAGCAAGAGCCTCTGGACTAATTTATTGGGGCTGCAGGGGACAAGTGGTCACAAACTATATGCCATATACTTATTCATTGAAAACGAAAACGCTGGTCATAAGTCATTCTTTTCCCAATCCAAAAGGAGCACCACGTTTTTTTAAAAGTTTACTTTGTCTTTTCATGTCTTTGCTCCCATGTTTCTTTTTATTTTTAATCTTCTCATTCTCCTCCAATTTGAAGTTGATGAAACTCATCATTCTCCTAGATTAATGACATTGACTAGACAATAAAGAAAGAATAATAGCAACTTATTGATGTCTTAATGTGATTAAGCAGCTTTTTAAAAAATTTATTATTTTAAGAATCACTATTTAAGAAATTTAGCTTTCTGACTTTTTGCTGGTGCCTTCTATACTTTCACGATTATTTTCTGCTACTCAGCAAGGAAAGCATGCTTGATCCTGTCATGGACACACTTTGCACCTGTGGAACCTGTAAGATCTGCTGATGCTTTGGTTTTGGTTTTGACAAACTCATGACAACTTTAAGTCTCACAGCAGGAATCCTTCAAATTTGGACTAGGCACACACCACATGCAGATTTCGGGGCTTTCCCAACCCTCTTGGCATAAAGGCCAACAGTTCTATTACCAGGGGTCAGGACAGCCAAGTTTTGTTAGAGGCCAGGTTGTAAAACAGCCTTCAATGGTAGGTCACACGCTGGATATTTTGAATGCCTCAACACTGTGTCTCCAGTGGAGGAATTAGAGCACTTTTTAAAGTGCTGGGCATACTTCTTTACCCCTCATAACAACCTATTTTACAAATGAGAAATTGAGTTTAGTGAATTTATATAACTTTGCTATAGACATGCATTACCAAGTACCATTGTTGTTGTTATGTGCCGTCAAGTCCCTTGCGACTCATAGCGACCCTATGTACAACAGCCCTAAACTTTGTTCTGTCTTATGCCAATCGCACCGTCTCTGACATACCCATCCTGATTACCCCAATCACTGAATCAATCCACCTCATAG
>NW_006399776.1:3570947-3572551 GCF_000299155.1 Elephantulus edwardii | reverse complement strand
AATCAAAACGCTGGCTTGGATGGAGAAGAGGCATCCACTTCCATAATAGCTTGCCTCCGGAAACCCTATGAACCTGGAGAGAGGATGAAAGGCACCCAAGCGTTGAGGACTCTCCTTCATAGGGTCTCTATGAGTCACCTGCGAATCGACAGCACTTAACAACAACAACAACCAGAAAGCATTGTGGCCGATTTTAAAAGTCTTCGTAAAAAATGCAAGTTCTTTAATCCAGCAACTTTCTTTTTACGACTTTTTTGATAAATAGTTCAATACTGTAAATTACATTATTCATACAGGCCTCATCCAATGGAATACAGAGAAATTAACTACATCTGTGAAGTATGGAGAAAAATGGTTGAGAGGCTGAATATCAATAGTCAAAACAAGGTCAGAGGCTGAGTGCAAAACAAATAATAACTCAGTGCAAGTTTAAATTGAAGCTGAAGAAATAATTAAAACAAGTCCATGAGAGCCAACATACAACCTTGAGTTTATCTCACGTGAAGTAATTTTATTGGCGTTTTTTATTTTGTTTTTTTTCTTAAATTATTCCACTTAAATTTAAAAGCTATCTCAAGAATATGCATGCTGCACTGAGCACTGACTGAACAAGTTGTGTGATGACATCAAACATCATAAGAAAGCAAAAGGTCATTAAAAAGACAGAAGAGCAAGAAAAGACCAAAATGTATGTTAAAAGAGACTGAAACTTGATCTTCAGCATAGAGAAGCCAAAGTGAAAAGAAGAAATGATGATGAAAAGAGAGCTGAAGAATAGATCTTAAAAGGCAGCCCAGGAAAATAAAAAGTATTACCATGAAATATGCAAATACTGTTCTGTTGTACATAGGGTTTTCGGAGGCCTGCTTTTTCAGAAGTGGATGGCCAATCCTTCTTCCTAGTCTGTCTTAATCTGAATGTTCAGATTTAGGAGTATCTGACAGAAAAGCAATTTATAGAACAGTGAATGCTAAATCCCTCATTGTGGAGTTAACCATTAGTTACTGCCCTTGGTCCAGTGTGTTGACCCACTTATTTCCCACCTCCATCCTCCACCAGGATACCCCTTCACTTCTAACGAATCCCTTCAGCATTTATCTTCCATTGTCCAACCCTTAATCTGACATCTTGTATCTGAAGTTTTCTTGGCTTCTGTGATTCCAAATATGTGAGCTGCTGACAATTTCTTATGCTGTGTCTCTTAAGTTTAGAGGTAAACTTTAAACCTCAAGTTGCTATAATCAAGGATGCTTTAGGCATAATAGTAAATGATACAGGAAGTATTAAAAGAAGATAGAAAGAATATACTGAGTCACTGTATCAAAAGGAACTGGCAGACACAGAAAAATTTAATGAAATCACATATGAGCAAGAGCCTATGGTGATGAAGAAGTTCAAGCTGCTTTTAAGGAAATAGCAAAAAGTAAGGCCCCAGAAATAGATGGTATACCAATTGTCATATTTCAGCTAACAGATGCTGCCCTGGATGTGCTCACCAAGTTGTGCCAAGAAATCTGAAGAACAACCACTTGGCCAACTGACTGGAAGAGATCTATATTTGTTCCCATTCCAAAGAAGGGTGACCGAACAGAATATGGAAACTA
>NW_006399776.1:3545512-3569757 GCF_000299155.1 Elephantulus edwardii | reverse complement strand
GTACATAGGGTTGCTATGAGTTGCAAGTGACTCGACGGCACATAACAACAACAACAACAACAACAACAATGCAAATACTTGGATTAGAAGACCAAAAGGGAAGAATACACATTCTATTTCTCAAGCTGAAAGAACTAAAGAATAAATTCAAGCCTCAGTTGCAATATTAAAGGGTTCTTTGGGCAAAACATTGAATAATGCAGGAGGGATTAAAAGAACTTAGAAGGAAAAGACAGAGTGATTGTTACCAGAAAGAAACAGTTGACAATGAACTATTTCAGGACATAGCATATGATCAAAAAGCAATGGTAATTATGGAAGATGTTTAAGCTGCAATGAAGTCATTGGCAAAAAGTAAGGTCCCAGGAATGGATGTGATGCCAAATTGAAGTATTTTAACAAACAGATCCAACCCTGGGCATGCTCACAGGTCTATGTCAAGAAGTTAGGAAGACAGCTACCCAGACAAAGATCCATATTTGTTCCCATTCCAAAAGCAAGAGATGCAGCAGAGTGCAGAAATCATCAAACAGTATCATGAATGACACAGGCAAGTAAAATCTTGATGAAGATTATTTTTTAAATTACTGAAACAACAGATTTATAGAGAACTTCCAGAAATGCAAGCTGGATTCCAAAGAGGCTGTGGAAAAAGAGATAGTATTATATCAGATGGATGTTGACTAAAAGCAGAGACTACCAGAAAGATTATTTATATTTTGTTGACCATGCAAAGACAATTATGGATAACATTGAAAAGAATAGAAATTCTGAAATAGCTTATTATGTTCATATGAAACTTTTACATAGGCCAAGAAGCAGGTGTCTAACAAAACTAGAGAATAATGCATGCTTGAAAAATCAAGAAAGGTGTTGGTTAGGGTTATATATTTTCTCCATATCTATTCAATCTATGCTCTGGTGGAGTTAGCTACTAACCCAAGGATTTCTATAAAGTACTGAAAAGCAAGCATGTTAGTTGAATCACTAAGGTGTCCCTGATCCAATTAACAGTATTTTCAGTTGCCTCATATGCGTTTGAAAGTTGGACAGTGAGTAAAGAAGAGTAATTCTAGATGTCTTTGTATTGTGATACTGATTAAGAGTACTGAATATACCGTGAACTTTCAAAAGAGCTATGGTGACGTCATCTGTCAAGAGTTGCACTGCTAACCCAAAGGCAGCACCTCTCTGGCAGAGACTCCATAAAAGGAAGACAGATAATCTTTTCCTGTGGATTGACACAGTGACTGCAACAATAGACTGGAACATGACAGAGATTATGAGAAATGGGCAGGATAAAGTAAGTTCATGGAGTAGCTATGAGTTGTACTCAACACAACAGCACCAACTCCCAACAAGAAATTCTAATAGAATAATTTTTAATTTATTGTTAATTTTAATGAAAATTTACAGAGATTTTAGATTTCCATTCATTCATTGTTGCACTTTTCTCCCTACCCACCCCTGCCCCCAATTACACCCTTTTCTTTGAAAAGTGAAAGAAAATTTCTTTCATTGTTATACAATCCCTCCCCCCAAGTCCACTCCACTATGCATCCTTTGTTCTGGACTCCTGTCATGAAAATAATGCCTAATCATATATCCCTTTTAAACATCTGTTTCAATGCAGCATGCATAATTTATCCAATCTTTCTCAGTCTCCCCCTGACCCCAATGTCAGACCCATTTTACAACAGTGGCACTATGCAGTATTTGTCCTTTTGTGACTGAGATATTTCACTCAGCATAATGTCCTCCAGGGTCACTCATTTTGAATAATATTCCATGAGTTCTTTGTTTTTCAATGCAGCGTAGTACTCCATTGTGTGAATATACCACAGCTTCTCTATTCATTCATTTGTTGATGGACACTTAGATTGTTTCCAACTCTTTGCTATTGTGAACAGAGCAACAATAAACATGAACTGGCATGAAATCCTAATAGGAGATTACTCATGCTTCTCCTGTGGAGCCACTATTGGATTCAAACCACCCGATGTTCAAGGTCTTTTAGGTTAGTAAAGTAATTCAATATGGACCACAATCTTTTTTTTTTCTGAATGATTAAATATTTATCGAGTACTGCTATATACAGGCAGAAGGCTCAGAAGTTCCTTTTTAATTTTGCCAGCATTGACTAGGTCCTCACATTAAAAAATCCATTCTGCTGATTTGGCATCCACCCATTTACTGGTTAATCTTCATATACAGTCTTCTCCAGAGAATTTTCAAATACTGCATAGTGACGAAGACCAGTCTGTATTCCAATGAATATTTGAAAGAATACAGGAAGTACCATAACTTTCAACTCTCTGTGACAAAGCAGCATCCAATGCTGTAAAACCCTTCCTTTTGAAGGCAGTGGAACAGTATGATACTTGACTGCCAGACGCCCATTTTTAGAAAAAGCCAAACCAGTGGGATATAAGGCACCACATAACACGCCAACTAGTGAACTTCTCACGACAAAATTCTCCTTGCTTATATTACCTGAATATAAAGCATCAGTTACAAACAGTTTGTATGTAACTATAGTGGATAAGAACGGAAGCGTAGTTAATGATGCATGTCTTCAACGCATCCTGGTTAACTCTGAAGCAGTATCTGAAAAGAAAGTTTGCCAGTATTCCAGAGAGGCTAGCTGTTGCTCCAAAGAATAAGGTCTTGTTCTCTTTTCTAAGATCATCAATTTTTTTCCCCTATAAGTTCAATGACTGCTGATCTTCTGAATTTTCCATCTTCTAAAAAATAATTGAGCTGGCCATTGGCATTGTTGTCATTTTGATGTCGTCCCTCCACTCTGCTCCAGCTCCTCTCCCGAGCACCGCCATATTTTGCGGCTCACGTGACCTGGTGCATCGGAGCCCAGAAAGCCCCAGGCGGGCATCATTCACACTCTCAAGATCTAATACAGTAGTCACAAATATAGTAGTTGGTGATCAAGTGGTCTCTTATGACAATAGTTCCAATTACCTGAAAAATTGTTTTGGCTTTGGACATTAGAACAATAATATTAATTTTTGTTGGTTATTTATGAGTATATTCACTTCTTAAGACTTTGGGGCATTTTAGATGATCTTTCAGTTGTTAAACTAAAGCAAGTCTGGACAACATTAATTTTTATTTTCACACTTCTCAGAAAGGACCATGGACCACCAAGAAAAAAAATCTGTCTTGAAGAGGGTAAAACCAAGTTTCTCCTTGGAGGCAAGGATTCTGAAGTTCTGTTTCACATACTTTGGGCATGCAGCCAGGAGGGACCGGTCCTTGGAGAAGGACATCATGCTTGAAAGAGTGGAGGGACAGTGCAGGAGAGGAAGACCCAGATGAGATGGATTGATACAGTAACTGAGGTAATGGGGGTATATGTGTCAGAATCACTGAGGCTGTCTCAGGACAGGGCCGACTTCAGAGCTATTATACATAGAGTTGTTATGAGTCTTAGGTGACTTGATGGCACATAACAACAACATAAGGTGCCAGCAGTTTTGTACCTGGCCTCTGGGATCCAATTTTTTGGATTTGTGCCTTTTTCCCCGCCCTCGCGCCCCCCCACCCCCCACTTGCTGGCTGGCTGACTATAGGCAAATTAGTCAGAGATTTGTTTTTCTCATTTATGTTAATGAGAAAGTGATGTTTGTAAAGATTCAATGAGATACCCTACTTAAAGCCTTAGACCAATGACTGGCTTTGTTCAGTACAAATTAGATATGGCAGATATTTTCTGGCTGTCCTGCATCCATTGATATATTCTCACTGGAGTGAGGTGTGGTCTTTCTACTGTGGGAAGTCTTGTCCTTTCCCACTGTTCTTTGGCCAGATACACAACAAACAGGTAAACACAGGCTTACTTTTTCTTACTAATCTGTACAGTTCAGTTTCCCAGACTAACATTGTATATTTGAAAATGTGCTTTCATTCTGTAAGAATCTGTTCTGGGTTTAGGAGAGTGATAGATGGCAGCCATACCTAGAAGCAGAATCTTTGATGTGGAAAAATGTGAAAATGTTCACTACAGATTAGTAGGTAAGTACAAGTAAGCCTGTGCATAACTTGGTTATTGGGTAATCTGAGACTCTTGGTAAGAAGCAGTTGTGTTCCTATTTCTTTGTCCTTGGCAGTTCCTTGGGCTTCTGTTTTTTCTAAGCCTATCCACAGTTGCTTGCTACAGAGCCTGTGAGCAGATGGTATTCTTTATAGTAGAAGTGGATTCTATTATTTGAAATGGAAAGATTTATAAATGCCACATATCATACAGTCTTTTGTTACAATTTATTGTACAATCATATTGTCTCTTATTTCCCTCTTTAATTTATTATTCTTTGAGTCTGATGCTTTCCCTTATTTAATGATGCCCAATGGTGGTGCCATGGACTGAATTGTGACACCATCTCCCAAATATGTTATCAGCTTGTTTGTTATGATTCTGAATAATGTGCACTTGTCCTCCATTTTGTGATATGTATATAAATCCAAACTTCTACCTATGATGAATGTAATAGGATTAATACTGTTATGTGCCATCAAGGATGTCGGCTTTCAAAGGCTATAATTGCCCTTAAGGAGATTTCCCTTCTCTCTAAGAGCCAAGGGTGGATTCAAACCTAATGCCTTTGGGTTAGCAATGAAACTCCTTACCCAGTAGGCCACCAGAGTTCTCTAATGAGCAGAATTAAGGATGTTAAAGGGAATTGGGCTATACCAGTTATGTTAATGATACAGGATTATGGTAGAATGCTGCACACTTTTATTTAAGTAACAACCCTTACTCTGGGCACAGTCCTTACTAACGTAAGGAGAATTTTCCTGAAACGTGGCCTGCATCATCTTTCATTTCACAAGAGATAAAAAAAAAACAAAACAAAAACAAAACACAACAACCCCAGTACCACTAAGTAGAAAGAGCTAGATGTGGAACAATTCCTTCATTTGGACCTGAAGACCCTACATTACCCAGAGGAAAAAAAGGCTTTTCACTAGAGCTGACATCCTTACTTGGACTTTTAACTTCCTAAAGGGGAGCTCTGGTAGTTTTGTGGTAAGGAATTGTGCTGTCAACCCAAAGGTTGTTTTTATTAGGTGCCATAGAGTTGAATATGACTCATAGTGGCCCTATAAACAGTAGATCCGAACCTTGTCCAGTCCTATCTCTGACACACTCGAGGCCTTTGTTGCTATCACTGTGTCAGTTCACGAATTTCTTTGACATCTCTCCACTTTTCCAAGCATGATGTTCTTCTACAAGGAACAACCTGTCCTAACAATGTGCCCAAAGTATGTGAGTTTCAGCTTTGCCATACTTGCTTCCAAGGAGCACTTTGGCTTCTTCTCCAACCCATATCTGTTCTTTTGGCAGTCTATGAAATATTCAGGATTCTCCTCTAACACCACAACTCAAAGACATCAATTTTTCTTCTGTAATCCTTATTCATTGTCAGCTCTCAGATGCACAGCAAGTGTCTGAAAAGACCATGGTCTGAATTATGAGCTCTTTAGTTCTTGAACTAATATCATTGTTCCTCAGTTATTTGGAGAGGTCCCTGACTTTCCCAGTACAGTATTTTTCCTGACCTCTTGACTGCTGGTGCCAAGCACATTTATTGTGGATCCAAGTAAAATGAAATCATGAACAGTTTCAATCTTTTCTCCATCTATCATGATGTCATCTATTCATCCAATGGTGAGAATTTTTGTCTTCTTGATGTTGAGATACAATCCATATTGAGGGATGCAGTGTTTGATCTTCTGCAGCAAGAGTTTCAAGTCCTCCTCACTTTCAGCAAGTAAGGTTGTGTCTTCTGCATACTGAAGGTTATTGATGAGCCTTCCTCTAATCCCAATGGCACATTCCTCTTCATAGAATCCAGCTTCTCAATGAGTGCAAAGGTACCTGGTTCAAATCCACTAGCTGTTCCATGGGAGAAAGACAAGCAATCTCTTCTTGTCTGATTTTGCTTCTGAAAACCTGCTGGAGGGTTAGCTATGGGTCAGTTCCAACTTACACATAACAATAACAACAGCCTCCTAAACTGCAAGAGGAAAGAGAAATTCTATTTGGTAGAGCCATCCACTATTGGTCTTTCTATTAGAGTAGCACTAGATTACTAAGACAAACAGTATAGACTGGCAAGGCTTGAATGGTCCCAGAAGAGAGTTATGGCCAGGTTCCAAGTCCCAAATGTTTGGATAATACAATGATTTTGTCTTAGATTAACACACACACACACACACACACACATTCAGTATATTCGTTAGCTCAAGTCAATAGTTTATGATTAAAAGCAAATACAAAACTCCTAAAGCAACTGCCAAAGAGCTGATTACAACTCAGTGACTGTATAAAACAGAATAGAACTGCACTATAGGGTGTCCAAGACTATGAATCTTTACAGAAGGAGACTGCTTCATATTTCTCCTGTGAAGCAGTTGGTGGATTTGAACCGCTCATCTTTTGTTTAGCAGTCAAGTGTCTTGGCCACTATCAAGTACTATCGAGGCTCATTTTATAGATGATATAAGTAAGATGTGAAATACTAAATATTGAACCGAAGGTTGATGTTGGAAGACCTGTCAGATTGCTTTTAAAGAGTCTATAATGAGGCCTGGTGGTATAGCGTGTTGCATATTGGGCTGCTACCTGAAATATCAGTAGTTTGAATTAACCAGTCACTCTGCTGGAGAAAGATGAGGCATTCTCCTCCTATCAAGAGTTACTGCTTATGAGAACTGAAGCACAAATGGAGAACTGTACCTCAATGTTCATAGCAACATTATTCACCATTGCAAGAACATGGAAACAGCCCAGGTCCAACCACAATAAAATGGATTGAGAAATCACGGTACATTCATACAATGGAATACTACACAGCAAGCAGGAGCAGTGATTTTGTAAATTATTACCTAACTTGGGAGGGACTAGAGAGTATTATGCTAAGTGAACTAACTCAGTCTCACAAGAACAAATGCTATATAAAATTGTTACTGTAGAACATATATGAGGATCAAAGGGGGAGAGAAAGGTGGAAGCAAAGGGTGACGACGTTCAGGGAGGGGGGATTAATCATGGGGTCACACAGTTTGATGGATGGGGGATGGGGGAAGTGGGAAGGATATGGTGTGAAAAACAATGTATTTGAATTTTGTAAATAAACTATTATTTAAAAATAATGTAAAATAGAATGTATATAAAAGATTTTATGAAACAATGTAAATGAAAGATTGTATAAGACAATGTGTATTAATAAAACATACTGTAAAGGTATTATTATATGAAAATCAATAAAAATACTAAAAAATTTAAAACATAAAGGGTAAGCTTATTGGGGGAAGGGAAGAAATTACTGCTTGATAGAGGCTTGGCATGAGCTGTTATAGACTCAAGGGCAGTGGATAGTAAAATTACATTCTGCCTTTCTGTGATTTTCATTTGTATGCCATCATAATTTTTAAATATTTGTCTTATTCATTGACTAGAGTTGGGTTTTTTTAAAATTTCCTCATGGTTACAGTTGTTTTTACTTTTCTCACCACTGGGCCAATTGGCAACATCATGATAGATGGTGAAGAGATTGAGATTGTTAACAGCTTTCATTTGCTTGGCTTCACAATCAACACTCTTGGCACCAGTGGTCAGGAAATTATAAGACATATTGTGATGGAAAAGTCTGTTGTTAGAGACCTCTCCAGAGTACTGAAGAGCAATAATGTCACTCTGGAGACTAAGGTCCTTGCAATCACTTGCTATGTGTCAGAGAGCTGGATAATGACTAGGGATGATAGAAGGAGAACTGATACCTTTGAGGTGTGGTGTTGGAGAAGAGTATTGAATATACCATGGGTTGCTAAGAAAATGAACAGGGTCATCCTAGAGAGGGTTAAACCAGGCTACTCCTTGGAGAGGGTTAAACCATGCTGCTCCTTGGAGGCAAGGATTCTTAAGCGTCATCTGACATACTTTGGATATGTTGCAAGGAGGGACCAGTCCTTGGAGAAGGATGTCTTGCTTGGGAGGGTGGAGGGAGAGCGCAGGATAGGAAGACCCTCTATGAGATGAATTGATTCAGTGAGTAGGGTAATGGAGGTAAGTGTGTCAGAGACAGTGAGACTGGCATAGGATAGAGCAGGGTTTAGGATTGTTGTACACAGGGTCGCTATGAGTCGCAGGCGACATGACAGCACATAACAACAACAGCAAACATGAGTACAGCATATTCCTGTCAAAGTCAAAGCCTTACTACTTGGTCAAAATATCTTAGTGTTTTGTCTGCTAGAAATGTGAAAATGATTAGTATGAAGTTCTCCAAAGACTTTTCAGTAATATTTTGAAAGTAGAAACCAAAGATTTCTATATGAATTATATCTTTTTTTAAAATTTTTCTTTTATTATTTTTTTGTGTGTACTATCAGTTTGGATCTGACTAGTACAGGAGGAGATTGTCCCTCCTTCTACAGCAGAGCATCTGGTGGATTTGAACTGTTCACCTCTGGGATTGCAGTAAAGCTTCCTGCCATTAGGCCACCAGAGTTCCCTTATATGGATTATATCTTAACATTTTAAAAAAAACAACCCCACCACAACACATTCTCTGAACTGGACCAGTACCATCATGATAAATGGAGAAAAGATAGGTTTCATCTTACTGGGATCCACGATCAACACCCACTAATGAAGCAATCAAGAAATTAAACGACATATTATATTTAGCTCCTACAAAAGGTAAAGAGCAAAGAGGACTAAAATGTACCTGGCCTACGGTATTTTCAACAGCATCATATATGCCAAAGTTAACAGTGAATAATGAAGACTGAAGAACTGGTTCTTTTAAACTGCGGTGCTGTCAATGAACATTTAACACTCAATGAACTTTGAAAATGACTAAGAAATCTGTCTTTGAAGTAGGGCAACCAGAATAATGGTGTTTAGAAGCAAAGATGGTGAGATTTCATCTCACATATTTGGGCATCTTATCAAGAAACCTCTGTCCTTGGAGAAAAACATTCTGCTCGGTAAATAAAACAGAGAGTGAAAAAGAGGAAGAACCTCAATGACATAAAAGAAATGCTTTTCCAGACAAACCAAAAATATATTTTTGGATCTCTACAGAATCCCAGACTACTTGATCGTTCTAATGCAAAACTTATACTTGGACCAGGAGGCAGTCGTCAGAACAGAGCAAGGGAACATGCATGGTTCAAAATTGGGAAGGGCGTACGCCAAGGATGCATCCTATCTCTATACCTTTTCAACCTGTATTCAGAACAGATTATCTGGGAGGCTGGGCTCTATGAGGAGAAATGTGGGGTCAAGACTGGTGGACGATCTGTCAACAATCTGCGTTATGCAGATGACACAACCCTGCTTGCTGAAACTGAGGAGGACCTGAAGCGCCTGCTGCAGAGTGTCAAGGGTCGCTATGAGTTGCAAGCAACTCGACGGTACATAACAACAACAACTACAAACATATCGAATAGGAGCGCTGGTGGCCTCCTCGAGTTGCTATAATCAAGGATGCTTTAGACAGAATATGAAATGATCCTGCAAGTATTAAAAGAAGGTGGAAAGACTATACTGAGTCACTGTATCTAAAGGAATTGGCAGACACAGAAGAATTTAATGAAACAACATATAAGCAAGAGCCTATGGTGATGAAGGAAGAAGTTCAAGCTGCTTTGAAGGAAATAGCAAAAAATAAGGCCCCAGGAATAGATGGTATACCAACTGACATATTTTAACTAACAGATGCTGCCCTGGATGTGCTCACTAAGTTGTGTGTCAAGAAATCTGGAGAACAACCATTTGGCCAATTGACTGGAAGAGATCTATATTTGTTCCCATTCCAAAGAAAGGTGATCCAACAGAGTGTGGAAACTATAGAACAATATCGTTGATTTCACATGCAAGCAAGATTCTGCTGAAGATTATCCAAAACGACTGGAACAGCACAACAGCAGAGAACTGCCAGACGTCCAGGCTGGGTTTAGAAGGGGTCGTGTTACTATAGATACTGTAGCTAATGTTAGATGGATCTTGGCTGAAAGCAGGGAGTACCAGAGGAATGTATATCTGTGCTTCATTGATTATACAAAGGCGTTTGACTTTGTGGACCATAACAAACTGTGGCTGACTCTGAGAAGCATGGGAATCCCAGAACACTTGATCGTTCTAATGCAAAACCTATACTTGGACCAGGAGGCAGTCGTCAGAACAGAGCAAGGGAACATGCATGGTTCAAAATTGGGAAGGGCGTACGCCAGGGATGCGTCCTGTCTCCATACCTTTTCAACCTGTATGCAGAACAGATCATCTGAGAGGCTGGGCTCTATGAGGAGAAATGTGGGGTCAAGACTGGTGGACGATCTGTCAACAATCTGCGTTATGCAGATGACACAACCCTGCTTGCTGAAACTGAGGAGGACCTGAAGCGCTTGCTGCAGAGGGTGAAGGACTGCAGCCTTCAATAGGGATTGAGGCTCAATGTCAAGAAGACAAAGATTCTCACCACTGGACCAATTGGCAGCATCAGGATGGATGGTGAAGAGATTGAGATTGTTCACAGCTTTAGTCTGCTTGGCTCCACAATCAACACTCTTGGCACCAGTAGCCAGGAAATTAAAAGACGCATTGTGATGGGAAAGTCTACTGTTAGGGACCTCTCTAAAGTACTGAAGAGCAGTGGTGTCTCTCTGGAGACTAAGGTGCATCTGATATAGGCCATGGTCTTTGCAATCACTTGTTATGCGTCAGAGAGCTGGATAATGACTAAGGAGGATAGAAAGAGAATTGATGCCTTTGAGTTTTGGTGTTGGAGAAGAGTATTGAGGGTACCATGAACTGCTAAGAAAACAAACAGATTCATCCTGGAAAGGGTTAAACAAGGCTGCTCCTTGGAGGCAAGGATTCTGAGGCTTCGTCTGACATAGTTTGGTCATGTTGTAAGGAGAGACCGGTCCTTGGAGAAGGACATCATGCTTGGGAGAGTGGAGGACAGGCGCAGGAGGGGAAAGCCCTCTAGGAGATGGATTGATTTGATGACTGGGGTAATCGGTATGAGTGTGTTGGAGACAGTGAACTTGGCACAGGACAGAACAGAGTTTAGGGCTGCTGTACATAGGGTCGCTATGAGTCGCAAGTGACTCAATGGCACATAACAACAACAACAACAAAGTTATCACAAGAAATGGTAATGTAAAGACAGTTTCTGCAGCTCATGTTTATGACAGCTGGACTACACCATTGACTATTCAGTTACTAGCCCAATACACATTAATCACCATGGTTCTCTCTTCAGTACTACGTCATTAATTACCCTTCTTGATTCTTTCTGATTATCCCCTCCCCCAAGCTTTTATATCTGTTCATTCCTTGTGCCAAATGACATGCTCTTCTTACATCTACTACTATGAAGTTGAGATTGACTTAAGGACTCTCCAACACGTCTCCAAGTCTTTAAATTGTTACAGGCGAAGACCTCCGTATGGGCTGAAGACCTTTAATTATAGCCCGACACATTATGGGCTATGGCACCAACACTCCTTATTCTTATATTACACTTATTTGCATATTTCCCCTTCATAAGCTCCTACACTTTAAAAATATAAACTATGGCTCTTTACCTATTTACTTTTGTGTTTCTTGCATTTAGATCAAAGTCATGTATTCCAAGTGTGCCCCAACAGTATTTAATTAAAACTGGCATAATTTCATTGCTGACAACATTTCCCAAGGAAATAACTCAAAGAACACTGAATAAACAAAAAACCAACTTTACATAAAAATGTTTACTCAGCACAAGACCAAATAATAAACCACCTAGAAATTCAGCAATAAGGTAATTGTTACACTTATTAAGGAGTCAAGACAGGAGTACTTCAGAGCCATATTCAATTTGTAACAAATCATTCCAGAAGTGAGACTTTATGTAGAAGAATGTGGCATCAGGATCAGAGACTCAACAACTTGATTACTCAGATGACACAACCTTATTTGCTGAAAGTGAGAAGGTCTTGAAGTGCTTGCTGTAGATGATCAAAGACTACAACCTTCAATATGGACTCCATCTAATCATCAAGAAACAAAAATTCTCACCATTGGGTCAATAGGCAACATCAACATAGATGGAAAAGAGATTGATGTTGTCAGTGATTTCATCTTACTTGGATTCACAATCAACACCTTTAGTACCAGCGGTCAAGAAATCAAAAGATGAAACCAATATAAAATTTTTAAGGAATTGTCTTTTAAAAAAAAATCAAACAATGAAATTGGATTTGGAAAATTTGCTGTAGTCACCAGACTGCTAAAGAGTAATAACATCAGTTTAAAGACTAAGGTGTGCCTGATCCAAGCATAATCTTCTTAACTGCTTGTTAAGCATCTGAAAGTGGGACAATGGCTAAGGATAAAAAAAGAATTAGTGCCTTTGAGTTGTGATGTTGGAGAAAAGTACTCACTATCCTATAGTCTGCAAAGAAAAACAAATAGGTCTTGGATCAAGTGAAACTAGGGTGCTCCTTGGAGGTAAGAATGGTGAAACTCCATCTCACATACTTTGGGTTTGTTGTTAGAATGGGCCAGTCCTTGAAGAAGTACATTATGCTTGGAAAGGTGAAGAGTCAGTGTAAGGAAGGAAAACCCACAACAAGATTAATTGACATGGTGACTGTAACAATGGGCTCAATTATGTTGGAGATGGTGAGCATGCCACAGGAAGGGCAGGATTCATATCCACTGATCATAAGGATGCTATGAGTCACAGTTGACTGGAAGGCACATACCAACAGCTGCCAACCAAAACTTGATTTGAAGCTACCAGAGGCTCCACAGTAGGAAGACATAGCAACTGCTATTTAAAACTAATTTATATTCTTGGGAGCGCGACAATGGGCTCAAATGTGTCAGAGATGATGATGATTTTTATGAAATGAATGGTACAGCACTTTGTGGTACAACAGACAAGAAGGAGGCCAGGAGATATATTGCCCTGGGAAAGTTTGCAGTCAGGGACCGCTCCGTACCATTGAGGCTCAATATTCAACTTGATGGCATCTAACCATACCACAACCACTGTGTTGAAATAACAAAAAGAGCATATGAAATCAAGTGTGTGTGTGTGGGGGGGGGGGGGATAACTCACACAACGTGTAGATTACATCTATTAAAAAAACCCATGGAAGTTCATTGCTAATAAGGGGCCAGAGAAAGCCACTTGTCACATTTGTGCAGCATTTTAAAAAGCGTCCTCATACATACTCACTTTGATTTTCATAGTCCTGTGAATGATGCACAGGAAGTATCATTAACTTGTTTTATAGGTAAGGAAACCAACCTAAGGGTGTCAGGAATGTTTGACCAAAGCGGAGCCAGGACGCAGGTCCGAAGTTCCAGGTCCACTTCCTTGCCACCACTCGACAGTTGTGATTGGCGTTGAGGATTTCAGTTTCATTTTCTACAGCAGCATTATATTTGCAAGCGGAGCTCAGAGTCGCAGGCTGCCTGAGAGAGGCAGGTGCTTGGAGTGGCGCTGCTATCGGGCCGTGACACAGAAGCGTGGCAGGGTGATACCTGCCGCAACAGAGGAACGTCGCAGGGTAAACTCGGGCCGCGCCGCCGAGGCCTCGCGACCATAGAGTCCGGAAGCTGGGACAGAGCGGCTCCCAGGAGTGAGCGCCGCACCGCAGAGCGGGGCAAGCCGCGCCCGGGCGGGCGGAATGGCCGCAGCGCTGGCGCTGAGGGTGGTCGCGGGGCTGGCGGCCGCGACACTGGCGGCTGTACTCTTGGAACATTATGGCTTGGCCGGCCCGCCCTCCCCGAGACCCCAGTCCCGCCGAGCCTGGAGCCTGCATCCCGCGCCAGGCTCCGGAGGCAACATATTTTGGGGTCTGCAGGTGATGTGACAGGAGCACGGGGTGGTGGGCGGTGTAGAGCGGGCTCAGCCAAGTGAAATGCTGGGCAGTTTCTGCGGGGCGCGTTAGTTTGAGCTCATGATTACGAGCTGAGGACCTCAGTCAGTTTGCAGCTCGAGAAGTCCTAGTTTTGGCCCTATTATGGCTCTCTGTGTTTCCCTGGGACAAATGGGTAGGGAACGAGGGTAGTTCATGCATTGCACTCGTGCCATTTTTCTTTCCTCGCTAGAGCTGCCTGGCTGCTCCTACCAATGCTGCTTCATTCTAATTGAGATTATTTCTGTTTAATACCTGCTTTTGGCAGATATCCGACATTCACTTGAGCAGGTTTCACGATCGAGGCAGAGCGGTAGACTTAGAGAAGTTCTGTTCTGAAACTATTGACATCATTCAACCAGCTCTCGTCCTAGCAACAGGTAGGGAGGACTGCTGTGCTATCAGTGTTATTCTATGACTCCCAATGGTAGGAAGCTAACCAGGGCTGCAGCTTTTCACTTTGGGAACACATCCCTAGGTGTGAGCCTTGTGAGGTCGGAGGAGGCGGGAAATTAAAATTCTCTTTGCCTGTGGAAAATTAACTCAACACCCACGCCAAATTATTTGTAGCGGTAACGATTTGCCCACACGATAGAATCAGAAGTCTCACGTCAATGTGCTGTCTGCTAAAAGTGCATTTTTAGGCATTTTTTAAATTCTGGATTTGGGAAATAATTCTCCTTTTGCTAATATTTCCACTTTTTTACATTGTCAGTGTTATAATTGTTAGAAGCCTCAGATGACATGGCACTTTTCTTCATCCTTTGTTATTTCTGTGTTTTGGGTTCCCTAGACTCTTCAGAGTCCCCACCAAATCATGATGGAGATGTGAGAGCTAAAGGATTATTTATTCTGTTTACTGGGAACTCTACCCACTCTAAAACATTCATGCAGACAAGAATTCTTGAAGAGCCCTACATTCATATGTTCTGTTTAATTTGCTAGAAATTTTTGTATGTCACTGCCCAAGTTATATTTACCAGATTGCTTCTTTCTGTAAACCTAATACTTGGTCAGATTACATATTTTTATTTTCATTTTGAAAACTATGGTCACCATAGATAGTACATACCTACCCTAAGTGGTGGGCTTTTTTATAAAATATTTTCATTCTATCAGAGTCTCTATGCATTTGTACTGTTTTTAAAAAAGATAGTTATATCCACATCTATTATCAAAGAAGGTTAACTAAGTGCTTGCTAACATTTAACGAACACATAAAACTCTTGCTGAGAAAATCTTATTTTAAATAGCTTATTTTAGACATAGATGCATGCATGAATAAGGAGTAATGCTTTTACATGGATGCATGAATTAGTAATAATGGCTTATACATACTGAGTGGTATGTCTTTATTCTTTCAAATGTTCATGTTGTTGTTGTGTACCAAAGAGTTAGAACTAACTGATAGATGACCCTCCGGTGGGTTTTCAGAAGGCTGTTAATCTCATGGGAGGAAATTGTCCATCCTTCATCCTTTTCCCGTGTAGCAGCTGGTGGTATTTTTATATATATCTGTACACACACACACACATATACATACACACGCACACACACACACACACATATATACGTATATATGTGTGTGTCTATATATATATGTGTGTGTGTGTATATGGATATGTATATATTTGTGTGGGGAGATATATACATATATTCTTTTATATTTATTTTGCATTATTATTCAACTTTTGCATAAACCTACAGGAGACCTGACAGATGCCAAAACAAAGGACAAGTTGGGATCCATGCAGTATGAGGTAGAATGGCAAACTTACCAGGGTATTCTAAAGAAGACAAGAGTCATGGAAAAAACAAAGTGGCTAGATATCAAAGGAAATCATGGTAAGAGCCAAGACCTAGACCTTACCTCCTTCTTTGGAAACTTGAGATTCTCAAATTTCAACTATAATATTGTAAAATGGGACAACATAACAGATTTTAAGATACACTGAAGGCCACATCTCTGAAACACAGCGATAATATATTTTTTAAAAACTTTAGATGCCACTGTTAGCCTTTGAAGTGAAAGACTTGGTTTGTTCCTTTCTTTGTTGTATTAAAGAAACATTTCCATCAAAACCCATTTAGATCATGCTGAGTGAAGTAAGCCTGTCACAAATGGATAAATACTATGTTCTCCTTATACAGAAAATCTAGAACAGGCAAATCTAGGCCAAACTTTATAGAACTGAAGCTACTAGTAACAAGTAAAGTTAAGCAAGAGGAAGGTGGATAAGTGGTTTCACTGTTTAGGAAATACTGTGCTTCTTTCTGTTAAGGATGATGGAAAGCATTGGAGGTGATTAATGATGATAGTTGAATAATAGATGAGCACAACGTCACCACATTGTACTGTAAAGAATGTTGAAATAGCAAATGTTTTTATATATATATTTATCACAGTAAAAAATAAAAGCCCCCCATGCAATCGTATGCTTAAAAATACATACACAGTTTGCTAAATGAAAGACCCAAACTCTCTGTCATTGAGTTAGTTTCTACTGATAATGACCTTTCACTGGGTTTCATTGAGGCTGTATATCTCTGTAGAGAACAACTTCATCATTTTCCCATGGAGCATTTCATGGATTTGAACCATTGACTTTTCAGTTAGCAAACCAATATATACTATGCCCTCAAGGCTCCTTAAAGGAAAGAAGTCAAACCCAAAAGTCTTCATACTGTATGATTCTATTTATTTGACATTCTAGGAAAGGCATTTATAGGAAGAGAACAGATTTGTCATAGTGAGCAATGGGAATAGGAAGAGACAATTAAGAAGCACCATGAAGGTTGTTTTTGAGGTGACTGTTCTGTGTCTTGATTTTGGAGTTGGACCTACAAATATTTGTCAAAACACACATGATTGTACACCACAGAGTGAATTTTACTGTATATAACTTTAAAAATGAAAATCTGATAATTGCTGATAAATCCTATACACTTAGAGAAATGGATAACACCATTTATTTATTGTTTTTTAAAAAGATTATCATTGTTTTACTAAGGGGATGAACTCTTCTCCAAGACCTGATGGTAGGTTTGTCTGTTTATTTTATAAAAGCTGATACTTTTAATTGGTTAAAAAAAGTACTTCTTTTAGTTGTTCATTGCTGATGAGTACTTTTTTTTTTAGCTATTGGAGTGGTAATTCTATCTGATGAAATACACAGCTTGTTTAGAAATTTGACTAGATCAAAAAAGAAAAGACTCCCTTTGTATATACTTCTAAAGAGCTAGGAAAGTTAAAAAAATAGGTTATCTTGATTGTAACTTTCTCTGATACAATTACATTTCCTTTTTTATCTTAATTCTAGTGAATTATATTCTTTTGCAACAAATTAAAAATTTGTGTATTAAAAATACTTTCTAGCCAAGATACAGATTTATTTATTTATTTCAAGTAATGAATGTCAGGAACACTCTTGTGATCAAATATTTTGGATGATCTCTTGGAGTCAATTATAATGTTATTAAACTTGTACAGATATAAACAATTATTTTATGTGTTTATGTATTATAGTAAGATGAGAAGAAGCTAATCTTTATTAAAATTTAAGTATGACCCAGAATTAGTTTGTTATTTAGCAAGATGATTACATATGTTAATATCTCTTTTGATTTGGCATAAATTGGATTTATCACTTAATTCTCCAAAACTATTGAAAATAAAGTAGATTTTTGGAAATCTAAGGTGATAAATAATTTTAGCTATTGTAACCAGGCAGTCAACTTTATGTTATCTTTTTATTTCTGGATATATGTTCTATGATGTCCTTAATCTTACCACTTAACATTGTGTAACTTCTTTTCCCACTGAATATTCTTAAGATACAGGAAGAGATGGGCTTTGTCCCTGTTGTCTAGCGGATAGGCATCTTAGAAGCACTTGATCTGAATCCATAAATTATGTATGAATAGTCTTTGCTGCCTTCCAGGATGTTATGAAAGTAACAAATACAACAACCATCCAATCTTATAACTTCCAGTTGATTTATTCCAAATAGTACCTATTTTCTCCAATGAAAAAAGTGTTTTAAATAAGTTTCCAGAGAATCTGAATTATCTTAAACTGTCAAATTTTTAAAATTATTATTCTAATTCTGTTGTATAATTTAAAATATTATATAAAGAGTTGTCATTGTTTCTGTAGGAATTAACATATTTGCTTTTAATTTTTAATATAGATGCATTCAACATTCCAAGTCTGGAGAGTGTGGAGAATTACTACAGGTACTATAATAAACAAGACTGAAAACCATGTAGTCTGTGTAACAAGAAGGATACAATAAATTCAAAGAATGAAAACATTTTTAACAAATAAAATTTCCATATATTGCTTCTGATAATTTAGAAAAGAAAGCAACATTTTGTGGTAAATTCAGTTCTTTTTGTTTACAGTCTTTTTAATTCTTTTGATTTCATATAGATTAATGCTTTATTGAATATTGGTACTATTAATATTTCACCCAAATTTTTTTCCATCTCTCTTAAATCAGAGTTTTTAGTGTGTTGAAGTCAGTGCGTTTTAGGATTGCTGAGATACTCGTTCCCTCTGCTTCAGGGGTAGCTGGAGACCACTGTTGGTCACACCTGGTTGTATTGTTCTTTCATTTTAATCCACTCAACTCTTTGCTGTGGAGTCATAACCAGCTCCTAGCTGATCCTCTAGTGACTTTTTGTGGTTTTCAGAGGCTGTAAGTAACATGGGAGGCTACTGCCTAGCTTTCTACCACAAAGCAGGTGCTGGATTTAAATGGCCTGCCTTTAGAGTTTGAAGTGCAACTCTTCACACATCAAGTCTTCAGAGCTTCCCTTCATCTCGATAGTCCATATTGTTGTTATTGAGTACTGTCGAGTCAGAACTGACTCATAACTGATCCTCCATCAGGTTTTCAGAGGCAGTAAATCACATGGGAGGAGAGATTGCCCATCTCCCCTACAGAGCAGCTGGTGGAAATGAACTGTATACCTTTGGGTTGCCAGCACAACTACTTACCACTAGACCATTAGAACTCCCTCAATAGTCCATATATATGTAAAAACTTTATATTCAAGAATTGATGAAAAAAAAAAAAGAATTGATGGAATACCAATTGAAATGTTTTAACAAACATGTACAACACTGAAAGAGCACTCACTCTTCTATCCCAAGAAATCTGGAAGACAATTATCTGGCTAACCATCTAGAAGATTGTATTGCTGTCCATTCCAAAGAAAACTGATCCAAGAGAATATAAAACTTATCAAACAATGTCTTCAATATCGTATGCAAATACTATCTTGCTGAAAGGAATTTAAAATTAATTTAAGCAGTACATTGATAAAGAGTACCCATAAATTCAAGCAAAATTTAGAAGAGGATTTGGAATGAGGGTTATTATTGCTGATGTCAGATGGATCATAACTAAAAGCAAAGAAAGATGTTTACTGGTGGCAGAATCCATTGGGAGTTTTGCTGCTAATCTAAGGTGGAGCCTCTCTGAGTTTTCAGATCCACCAGAGACTGCAGGAGAAAGATGAGCAGTCTCCTCCTCTGTGATTTATAGCCAAAGACAACCCACTGGACGATCAGCTATGAGTTAGTTCTGACTTGACAGCTATGAGTTTTGTGTTTTGTTTTTTTTTAAACTGACTGACATTACAGAACAAAGCTACTGTGTGCGCTGAAACTGAAACTGAAATCACTGTCAAAAGAAGAATCCCAATTCATTTAAACTACAGAAGTGGTTTTCTAACTCAGAGCTCTTCAACCTTTTTGTGGATTACTTGCTCAGCATACAGATTGAATAACAATGGTTATAACCCTGATACATTCCTTTCCTGCTTGTAAGCCATGCAGTATCCTCTTGTTCTGTTCAAAGAACAGCCTCTTGATCTATGCACAGGTTCTTCATCAGCAGTTAAGTGCTATGGAATTCTCATTATCTTAATTTTAACCATAATTTGTTATGATCTACCATAGTCAAATATTTGTCTGTGCTAACAAAACACAAGGACATATTTTTTATATTCTCTACTTTTGGTCAAGATCTACCTAACATTAACAATAATATCTCTCATTCCATGTTCTCTTCTGAACTCAGCTTGAATTTCTGGAAGTTCTCTGTGCTACTGAAAACATTTTAAAAATATGTTCAGTAAGATTTTACCTGTGTGTGATATTAATGATACTGTTTAATAATTTCTGCATTCTGTTGGATCTCCTTTCTTTGAAATGTATCCCTTTTAGTGGATTGACCAAGATCTATTTTCCAGATTTCTTGGCATAGTGAATGAGTATTGTTTGAAATGTTTGTTGAAACATCCCAGCTGGTATTCTGTCATTTCCTGGAAACCTATGTTTTTCATCAGTGCCTTCAGTAGAGTATGAATTTCTTTGTTTAGAGCTATCAGTTTTTGATCAGATGTTACCTTCTGGAATGGTTTTATTTGTACTCCTTCCTTTTGGTACAGTGACTCCATGTATTCCTTCCAGCTTTTTTTTTCTTTCCTTCCAACTTCTTTTGATGTTTCCTGCCTCATTCAGTATTTTGCCAGTAGAACCCTTCATTATTATAATTTGGAGCTTGACGAGAAATGGCAAGTGTGTTCTTCCTTTTTTAGGTTTCTAACTCTAGTTTCTTTCTTATTTTTTTAATTTTTTTTACCAACAGATAGTTTATCAAAATAGTTGATTTAGGCATCTGCAATGGTGACTTCAACCTCTTTTCCAGGCTCAGTGCTGATGGAGGTAATCTGTTTGACAATCTCAGAAGGGCTGTGCAAGTCAGTGAGTCACTTGTGGATCCTTATCTGGAAATGATACCAGGTCTTGGAACCTTCCCCACAAGAAGTCTTCCTTGTAGTGATTCTCAGAGTCTTGGTCGGCATCCTAACCGGCCCTTCACCTTGAGGTTCTTCTCTTTTGTCCCTCTGATCAAGTTAGCACACACCTTTTCCAGAGATTTTACGTCATGGCTGCCTAGGGTAATTCTAATCTGTTGAATGGGTGTCCTTAAAAGCAGCGAGGCTTCCTGACCAACTTATTTCCTGGGGAGAGCGAATATTGCTTTATAATAATTTGTTTTATCTTTTTTGAGCTTCTTTTTTGAAATCTTCTCTTCAAACTCAGCTCTTTTATACCATTTCTTCCTTTTGGGTTAACTACTCTACATTCTAAAGCAAGTTTCAGAGACTCTTCTAACATCCCTTTTGGTTTTATTTTTTCCCTGCCTTTTTAGTGTAACCTTTTGCTTTCTTCATGTTTAATGTCCTTGTAATCCATAACTAATCTGATCTTTGGCCATTAATGTTAAATGTATCAAATTTACTCTTAAGATGACCTCAGAATTCAGGTTGGATATCTAGGTTATCCTTTGGCTCTAATAGACTACTTTCATTTTCTTCAGCTTCAATTTGAACTTAAATATGAGCGATCAATTATCTGATGATTTGTTCCCATCTCTTGGTATTGTAAATAATACTGCAAGGAACATGAGTATACATATGTCTGTGTTGCAGCCCTTATTTCTGTAGGATGTTCTCCTGATAGTAGACTGCTGAGTCAAATGATAGTTCTAATCTCAACTTGGTAAAGGAAGTGCTAATTTTCAAAGTGGTTGCACTATTTTACATTCTCATCAGTGGTGTATGAAAGTTCCAGTCTCTCCTCATCTTCACCAGTATTTGTTATTTATTACCCGGCAGAGCTTAGCTGTTGTTACTGGGGTGAGATGATATCTCATATTTGTCAGATTTGCATCTCTTTTATAGCTAATGTTATGATTCCACACAGTCAAATACCTTTGCATAATCTATACTTAGTCTAGTATTCTGTGCTTTCAACCAACATCCCTCTGACATCAGCAGTGATAGCCCACCAGTATTGAAGAAAGCCACTGCCTCTTCTAAATTCAGCTTGAATTTCTGGCAATTCCCTGTTAATATACTGTTTTAAACATTTTTTTTTGTTTTAATCATTTTTAATAAGCTTCACCAAGATTTTAGTTGCATATGACATCGTTTGGTAATTTCCAGATTCTGTTGGATCATCTTTTTTTGGAATTGGAAACAAATATGGATCTTATCTAGCCAGTTGGCCAGCTGTCTTCAAATTTCATGGTATAGACTGGTGAGCGCATCAAGGGCTGCATCTGTTTGTTGAAACACATCACTTGGTATCCCATTAATTCCTGGCATCTTTTTTTCTTTTTTGCCACTGCCTTCAGTGCATCTTGAATGTCTTTATTCATCACTATTAACCAATACTGATGATATGCTGTTTCCTGCAGTGGGTTCAGGTCAGCCAATTCCTTTTACTAGAATAACTCTCTGTATTCTTTCCATTTTCTTTTGATGCTTCCTGAATTATTTAAGATTTTGTCAATCCTTGCGTATTATAGCCTGAGGCTTGAGACGTATTCTTCAGTTCTTTCAGCTTGAGAAATGCTGACCAAATTCTTCCTTTTAAATTTTTTAATTTAGTTCTTTACATATTTGGGGTTCCCCCCCTTTTATTCATCAATCAGTAGAAAGATGACATAGTTCTTTACATATTTTGTTCTTATACTCTTGTCTTGTTGAGTTGCCCTATGAAATCTTTTGTTCATCTCTTTTACTTCAGCATTTCTTCCCTTTGCTTTAACCTCTCAATATTCAAATCTTTATGCAGACCAAGAAGCTATTATCTGAACAAAGCAAGGGAACATTGCATGGTTTAAAATCAAGAAAGGTATATATCAAGGTTATATCCTTTCTCCATATCTATACAATATGTATGCTGAACAAATCATTTGAGAGGCTGGTCTTTATGAAGAGGACTCTTACACTGGGAATAAAGGAAGACTCATCAACAACCTGCATTATCCAGATGACACAACCTTACTTTGAAAGTGAAGAGGACTTAAAACACTTGCTGCAGAAGATCAAAGACTTCAGCCTTCAATACGGATTATATCTCAATATTAAGAAAACAAAAATTCTCATCATTAGTCCAATAGGCAACATTGTGACAGATGGAGAAAAGATAAAGTTGTCAAAGATTTCATCTTACTTGAATCCATAATCAACATTTTGGTACCAGCAGTCAAGAAATTAAAAGACGCATTGCATTGAGAAAATCTGTCAAGGACCTCTCCAAAGGGCAAAAGCACAATAATGTCAGTTTAAATACTAACGTGCACCTGATTCAGGTTACAGTCTAGTCAGTTACTTGCTATGCAAATGAAAGTTTAATAGAGAATAAAGATGACAGAAGAAGAATTGATGCCTTTGAGTTGTGATGGTGAATAAGAGTAATGAGTATACTGCCAAAATGAGTATCGACTGCCAAAAGAACAAACAAATATGTCTTGAAGTAAATGAAACCTGGGTGCTCCTTAGAGGTACGGATGGTGAAACTTCATCTCACATACTTTGGGCTTGTTAGGAGGGACCAGTCTTTGGAAAAAGACATCATGCTTGGAAAAGTGGTGACCTTTGTTTCGACCCTAGACAAGTTGCATTGACATAATAACTAACAATGTTCAAAAATATCAGAGGTGGTGTGGCTGGCACAGGATTAGGACAAAGTTCAGAACTGTTGTCCATAGGATCACTGATATCAACAACAATAACCTAATTATCTCAAGCATTTCTTTATGTGTCTTTTGGTCATCTGAATGTCTTCTTTGGCACGGTATCTTTTCATATCCACTGCCAATTTTGTAGTTAGGTTATTTGTCTTTTTCTTGTTGAGGTGTTAGAGTTTTCTATAAATTTTAGAGAAATGTCTCTTGTCCAGTATATCATTGCTAAGTATTTCTTTCCAGTCTGTAGGTTCTCTTTTTACTTCTCTGGAGAACTCTTTTAATGCATATAAGGATCTAATTCTTAGATGTTCCAAATACTCTAGCTTACTTTCTACTGATTGTGCAATTATATATGACAGCTTATTTCTGACATAAATTGTTATTAGGTCCCGATGAGGCAACCGCTTCTCATAGCAATCCAATGAATGATGAATCTGAACCATGTCTTATCCTGCCCCATACTTAATCACCTCTGCCACACTAGAGCTCACTGTTACAGTCACTGTATCAGTCGAGACCCTCATGTTGTTGAGGGTCTTCTCCTTTGCTGACTTTCCACTTTTCTAAACATGATGTCTTTTTCTAAGGACTGGAACCTGCTGGCAACATGCCCAAAATATGTTAGCCAAAAATTTGCTAAATTGTTCAATTATATCTAGTAATATTCTTGCTCTGTCTTTGGAATTTTTCTAGATATAGGATCATATTATCTACAGAGATAGTATTACTCCCTCTCTTCCATTATAGATG
>NW_006399776.1:3544095-3544842 GCF_000299155.1 Elephantulus edwardii | reverse complement strand
GAAACTGCACTGCAATCCCAGAGGTGCACGGTTCAAATCCACCAGATGCTCTGCTGAAGAAGGAGGAACAATCACCTCCTGTACCAGTCAGATCTAGTTTGATGGTACACACATAAAAATAATAAATAAATAAATAAATAAATGAATGAATGAATGAATGAATGAAAAGTAAAAGAAAAACTCTTTCATTGTTATACAATCCCTCCCCCCAAGTCCACTCCACTATGCAGCCTTTGCTCTGGACTCCTGTAATGAAGATAATACCTAATCATATATCCCTTTTAAACAGTTCTCTCCCTCAACTGTTTCAATGCAGTATACACTGTTTCTCCCCTCTTAGCTTCCCCCCAACTCCAATGTCAGACCCGCTTTACAACACTGGCACTATGCAGTATTTGTCCTTTTGTGACTGAGCTTTTCACTCAGCATAAAGTCCTCCAGGGTCACCCATTTTGTATAATATTTCATGAGTTCCTTGTTTTTCAATGCAGCATAGTATTCCATTGCGTGAATATACCAGAGCTTCTCTATCCATTTATTTGTTGATGGGCACTTGGGTTGTTTCCAACTCTTTGCTACTGTAAACAAAGCCACAATAAACATGGATGTTATTGAAGTAATATTGACACTTGGTTTTGTATATATGATTGTAATTATGTTGAGGAATTTTCCTCCTCTTTCCTTTGATATGATTGTGGGATTCTTTTCCTTTATTTTATTTATGTAGATTATTATATTGATTGATAT
>NW_006399776.1:3541266-3542274 GCF_000299155.1 Elephantulus edwardii | reverse complement strand
TTTGATTAGGCCTGATGGAGAGAAGAAGGCCTATGTTCAACTTTCTCCTGACTATGATGTTTTAGATGTTGCCAACAAAATTGGGATCATCTAAACTGAGTCCAGCTGGCTGATTCTAAATACAAATTTTTCTCACCAAAAAACCCCTACTTTATTGCCTTTTTTCCCCCCCAGGAAATATTCTGCTGTACGTAAGGATGGCTCTTTCCACTATGTTCACAGTACACCATTTGGCAACTATTCTTTCATCTCTGTGGATGCCTCTCTCAGTCCAGGGCCTAAAAGACCCTATAATTTCTTTGGAATTTTAAATGAGGTACAGTACAAATTTCACTTCCGTTTTTAGCTTGCCTGTTGTGTTTTTCCTCCAATATATTGTTCATAAAGTTACCCCAAGTAAAAAGTTCTTGTTTAAAAATGATTGAGAAAAAAAAATACTATTATTACTTCAACACAGTTCTTGTCTCAAAATCTTGAAAAAAATACCTTATATTTTTCATTTCTTCAGTAAAAAAATATTAAATATAATTCTAAGAACAGAATGTACTTTGCAAGGTTCAGGGCATGCAGCCTTATGCACTGTATAGTATATTCCTAACTGGCCATATCTGCTATTTCTAATGATCTTACTTTTTATCAGATAGGGCAACTATTGAAGTAGATAAATTTGTTCTAAAATAGTCTTGGTAAGGATAAATGAAAATTGTGTGGTGAGTTAAAACTGTCAAGTAAGTCAGATCTAAGAACCTTTCATTATTTATTGATAAAACAAATGCCAAGTCATTAACTATTGAATAAATGCCTATAATCAAGACCTACATGCTTATATGGTAGGATACAAATGTGAAAAACCCTCTGGTCTCTTAACAGTTTTTAAACAAGCAGTGGAGAATAAGATCTGCACTGGCAGAAATAACTTAAAAAGGGCAGAATTTGCTAGGTACAAAAGGAAGTACGATGTCAGACTGGAGACTAAGGTGCGCCTGATCCAGGCTATCGTCTTCGCAA
>NW_006399776.1:3539729-3541166 GCF_000299155.1 Elephantulus edwardii | reverse complement strand
CCCCCCATGAACTATCCTTGCATACTTGGTATAAATCTCACTAGGCCATTTTTTAAATTTTTTTGTTATGATATTTTAATGTTTTGGCTCAGAGTTTGTTGAACATCCATGTTCTATATCTGTGTTTATGAAGGGTATTGGTCTATAATTTTCTTTTTTAGAAGTGTCATTGTCTGACTTTGGTAAAAGAGTGATATTTGCTTCAGAGAGTGAATTTGAGAGTAGTGTGGTATTTTCTATATTCTGAAATAGTTTGAGTGGAATTACTGTTAGCTCATCCAGAAGAGTGTTTGGGTTGAGGTACCCCTTTAGGGCAGAGTTTCTGTTCATCTGCGAGGTGGCTGAGATCCTCAGATCTGTGTCAGGAGATAAATGGTACTTCTTCTGGTGTAGGGGCAGGACATTCAGTCTGGAATAGAGTTACTGCTGGCTTCTGATGCACTTGGTTATCCTGTCTTCTCAGTGATGATGTTATTGCCAATCTACAGGATGGATGCAGGTAGTACAAGCAGTCAGTAAAAGGCACACTCTGCTGGCATGAAGAAATAGGGAGGATGGCACCCTCCCAAGCTCCAAGGATGAGTGGATTCAATGGGAATCCACAGGTACTCATTGAGAGGCAGAGACTCTGTTCAGATTTTATTATTTCCACCATGGACTGGCTGCAGACCAACATGACGCAATCCAAGGCAACCTGGAGGCAGAGAGTGAGTTTCTGAATATGGTGATGTGAATGTACTCTTGGTGCCAGATGCAAAGTGATGAGTCTTAGAGCTGGGACTCTGCTTAGGGAACACAGCTAGCCACTTGGTCAGTGGTCATGGTAGAGGAATGTTTAGACTCCTGGTATGGTAGGGGGAACAAGGAATAGATAACATCTTTCTTGTCATCAGCCAGCTGCTGATGTGGGCACTGGCATAGTCCTGGGTTTATATGCCAACCAGAAACCTGCTTACAAACATTTAAAATGGCCATACTTGGCTGTCTCCTTATTTGAACTTCTATTCAGTTTCTTCCTTCAGTAGGCATTTGAACTACTTTGTCTTTTTCCATTGGTACCCAGTGTTCCAGGATTCTCCTCTGTATCTGTTATCTTTGTTTCCTGGTATTTGACTTGAAGAGAGTCTGGGCTGTCATCTGCCCAGTCTGCTATCCTACCTAGAAGATTTATTACTCATAAGTGATTTTCATTATTTTATGAGCCAACCTATTATTTAGCTAAAAGTTGATTCCCAGGTGTACTTTCAGATTAAGATATAGAATATGTTTCAAGGTCTTAAATCTGCTAGTCTCAACTGATCTAATACATCTGGACTTTTAAAGAATTTTACTTCCGTTACACATTTTTCTCCCTTTTTTACTGTCTTCTTATGGTTTCATTAAAACTTTATTGACCTTTCTATGAAGATGGCATTGAAAGCAAAGGAAGCTCCTGCC
>NW_006399776.1:3534180-3538185 GCF_000299155.1 Elephantulus edwardii | reverse complement strand
AGAATGTTCCCTGGAGTCAAGGATTCTGAAGCTTCATCTGACATATTTTGGGCATGTTGCAAGGAGGGACTGGTCCTTGGAGAGGGATATCATGTTTCGCAGATTGGAGGGGAAGCGAAGGAGAGGAAGACCTTTGATGAGATGGATCGATTCTGTCACTGGAGGGGTGGGAATAAGTGCATTTGAGATGGCTAGGTTGGCACAGAATAGAAGAACGTATAGAGCTCTTGTACATAGGGTCACTATGAGTCGTAAACGACTTGATGGCACATAACAACAACAAAGGAAGTACAGGGTGACATGAAGGTTTAAAGGCACCTGAAATTCACTAAACAGTTTATTGTCAAGTGCATTGTGTTGTATTGGGCATTTTATTTAGTCAAGGTGTGCGTTTTTTCTATTTACCAGGTACTTTTAGACAGAGTTGATTAATTGATTTTAAATCTTATTTCTTAGATTTTTTAAATATTTTTTTTGATGGAAGTTTACAGAGTCTTTGGATTCCCATTCATTCATTGTTGCACATTTTCCTCCCTGCCCATCCATCCCTCCTACCACCCAGTTTGCTTTTATCTTTGAAAAGTTAAAAAAAAATTCGTTCGTTGTTATACAATAAACCCCCCCACCCCCAGTCCACTCCACTATGCAGCTTTCATTCTGGACTCTTGTCATGACAATAATACCTAAACATATATTCCTCCTAAACAGTTCTCTCCCCCATCTGTTTCAATGCAGTATACACTGTTTCTTCCCTCTTAGCTTCCCCCCAACTCCGATGTCAGACCCACTTTACAACACTGGCACTGTGCAGTATTTATCCTTTTGTGACTGAGCTTTTCACTCAGCATAATGTCCTCCAGGGTCATCCATTTTGTATAATGTTTCATGAGTTCCTTTTTTCAATGCAGCATAGTATCCCATTGTGTGACTATACCAAAGCTTCTCTAGCTATTCGTCTGTTGATAGACACTTGTGTTGTTTCCAGCTCTTTGCTGTTGTGAAGAAAGCCACAATAAACATGGTGTGCATGTATCTGCTTGGGTGGCAGTTATGGTTTCTTTGGGGTATATTCCCAGTAGTGGAATTGCTGGGTCAAATGGTATTTCTATTTGCAACTTTTTGAGAAAGCACCGTATAGCCTTCCATAGTGGTTGCACCATTTTACACTCCCACCAACAGTGAGTAAGGATTCCAGTTTCTCTACAACCTTGCCAGGATTTGTTATTTGTTGTTTTGTTAAATTTTGCTAAGTTTACAGGGGTGAGATAATATCCCATAGTTGTTTTGATTTACATCTCTCTTAGAGCTAGGGATTTTGAACATTTCTTCATGTGCTTTGCCATCTGAATGTCTTCTTTGGTGAAGTATCTGTTCATATCCTGTGCCCATTTTTCAATTGGGTTGTTAAACTTTATCTTGTTGTTGTGCTTGAGTATTTTATAAATTCTAGATATAAGTCCCTTATCAGACATGTCATTACCAAATATTTTTTCCCAGTCTGTGACTGCCTTTTTTTACCCTGTTGGAAAAGTTTTTGGATGTGCATACAAAGATTCTCACCACTGGGCCAATTGACAGGATCAGTACGGATGGTGAAGAGATTGAGATTGTTAACAGTTTTAGTTTGCTTGGCTCCACGGTCAACTCTTGATACTCTTGCCAGGAAATCAAGAGACATTATGAAAGTCAGCTGTCAGAGACCTCTCCAGAGTAGTGAAGAACAACGATGTCAGGCTGGAGACTAAGGTGCACCTGATCTGGGCCATAGTCTTCGCAGTTGCATGCTATGCATCGGAGAGCTGGACAGTGACTAGGGATGATAGAAAGAGAATTGATGCCTTTGAGCTGTGGTGCTGGAGAACAATGTTGAATATACAGTGGACTGTTAGGAGAACAAACAGGTTTGTCCTGGAGAGGGTGAAGCCAGAACGCTCCTTGGAGTCAAGGATTCTGAAGCCTCATCTGACATACTTTGGGCATGTTGCAAGGAGGGACCATCCCTTGGAGAGGGACATCAGGTTTGGGAGAGTGGAGGGACAGTGCAAGAGAGGAAGACCCTTGATGAGATGGATCGATTCAGTGATTGGAGAAATGGGAGTAGGTATGTCAGAGACAGCGAGGTTGGCTCAGGATAGAGCAGAGTTTAGGGCTCTTGTACATAGGGTCACTATGACTCTATGAGTCATAAGCGACTTGACAGCATAACAACAACAACAACAGGAGTTTATCCTTAGAAGGTCCCATTCATGTTTTATCTTCTCCTGGTTGTAGGTTTTGCAGAATGCTTGGAAGACTGTTTATGTTGTGGATTAGGGCTTCTAGAGTTCTTCCAAGCTTTTCTCTAGTGAAGTTCACAGTTCTTGGTTTTAATCATAAATTCTTGATCCACTTTGAGTTGTTTTTTTTTATGGGGTGAGGTGTGGATCTTGCTTGAGTTTTCTACAGATAGTTTCCCAATTTTGCTAATACCATTTGTTAAAAAGCCTGTCGTTTCCCTGCTTAACTGATTTCATCTCCTTGACAAAAATCAGTTGACCATAGGTAGATGGGCTGATTTCTGGGTTCTCAATTCTAATCCATTGATCTATGTGTCTGTCATTGTACCGGTACCACACTGTCTTGACCACTATGGCAGTGTAGGAGGATTTGAAATCAGGCAATGAGACACCCCCTACCTTGTTTCTCTTTTTAAGGAATGCTTTGCTTATTCAGGTTCTCTTTCCTTTCCAACTAAATGTGGAGATTTCCTTTCCCATCTCATTGAAGAATGGAATTGCTATGTAAATTGCCTTTGGTAGGATTGTCATTTTCACAATATTGAGTCTTCCTATCCATGAGCAAGAAATAATCTTCCATTTCTCCAGGTCTCTTTTTGTTTCTTGTAGTAATGTTTTGTAATTTTCTTTGAATAGTTCTTTTGTTCTTCTGGTTAAATTTATTCCCAAGTATTTAATCTTGTCATTAGCTATTGTGAAGGGTATGGTCCACTTGCTGTACAGAGGCACAATGTTCAGCTTCACAGCAACCACGAGTTACCTCTGTACAGCAAGTGGACAAACCAGGGTTATATGACTAGAAGAATGTTTGACCAAAAACCATTAAAAACGGACTTGAGAGCTGCGGATTAAAGTCACCCACCTTTGGCTTGGTAGCATCACTTTCTGTTCACTATCCCAACTGATCTCTCTCTATGCTGTTGTTGTTGTTGTTGGATAGGATTTATATTTTATAGGAATTGGTTGACTGAGTTTCGATAGAGGGTAATGTGCTGGAGTGGTTGGAAGGAGAGAAGGAAAGAGCATAGGAGTTTGATCCCTTGATTTGTGATGTTTAGTCTGGAGGCTAAGGGAGGCTAACTGGGATTGTTTACTGGGTGAGTTCAGAAGAAGGAGAGATAATGTTTTATCTGAGGGTTAGGGTTGGAAAAGGAAGGTGACGTTTTCGTTTCAGAAGATTCTTTTTTAAGTGGAAGGTTAGTTTAAAAATTTGGCTGCAGTTTTAGGCTGTCTCTGAAAGGAGCCAGCATATCACCCATGTAACATTTGGCAGTGTAAAGTCAGTCTTTTCCCCATCTTAAGAAATCTACTACAATTGATGCACTATAAAAATTTCAAAACATTGTACTGTTTCTTTTCAAATTCATTATTTGTAGGTATTATAAAATAAAGCAAATAAAATTAACTTCCTCTCTAGCCTTCTACAACTTACTACACACTTTCAAATTTAGCTTTTACTATCCTTTATATTCTGGCACAAGCAGACATTCTACTTTAAAGCAAAACTACTTTCATTTTTCCTCTTAAACAAAATCATACAAAACTTATTAACAGTTATTTTGCTTTCCCTCATAAAACTCATACTATGCTAAGACTTTCAACTTTATTCTCAAGGTGGTTTTTGTTCAGTAGACTAGATATACTAAGTTATTTCACATGTGTTCACTATCCCAAAATGCTACATTTTAATAACTGCAGTATTCTTAATTGGCTCAAAAACAGTATGGCT
>NW_006399776.1:3528451-3530120 GCF_000299155.1 Elephantulus edwardii | reverse complement strand
CCCAAACTAATTATTTTAATAATATTTCTCACTCAAATTCCATCTGTCCTTTGTGCTCTACTTGTGAGCTCCGCTCTCCTTAGATTGATTGATTGATTGACTGATTTATAAAGAATAGTGGTTTTTTAGATATAATCTGCATGGCAGTCTTCCCCCCCAAAAAAAATATAAAACGCCTCATGAATTTGTGTGTCATCCTTGAGCAGGGGCCATGCTAATCTTCTCTGTATGGTTCCAGTTTTAGTATATGTGCTGCTGAAATGAGCACTGCATGGCAGTCTTATAAAATACAGATTTCTAATCCCATTCCAGACTTACCAAATTAGAAACCCTGAGAGTAGGTTCAGAAAAAGTAATTTATTGCTGTAAGCCCTTTATAGATAATAATGCATTGTTATTGTTGTTAGGTCCTGTTGAGTCAAGTACAATAGATCTGAACCCTGTCCTATCCTCTGCCATCCTCATCCTTTCTGACACACTTGAGTCCATTTATGCAGTCACTGTGTCAGTCCGTTTTGTTGAGGTTTTTATGTCTTTGCTGACTTTCATTTTTCCAAGCATGTGGTCCCTTTCCAAGAAATAATCTTTCCTAACAATATATCTAAAGTAGGTGAAATAAAGCTTTGTCATACAAAGATCATTCTGGCAGCACTTTTCCCCCAAGACATATCTGTTTGTTCTTTTGGCAGTCTATGGGTTACTCAGAACTATTCTCCAATACCAGAGCTCAGAGGCATCAATTTTTCTGTCATCCTTACTCGTGGTCCAGCTCTCAGATGCATAACAAGTGATTGAAAAAACTATAGCCTCAATCAGGCTCACCTTAGTCTTCAAATTGACATCATTTCTCCTCACTACCTTGGAGAGGTCTGACAGCAGACTTTCCCAATTCAATATTCCTCCTGACTACTGGTACCAAGGATGTTGATTGTGGCCCCAAGTAAAATGAAATTGTTGACAATTTCTATCTTTTTTGTATCTGTCATGATAATACTTATCAGTTACCAATGGATATCATTTAGGCAGTGGTATCCAGTTTCAATTAATTCAAATTCAATCAGTTGGTATCCACTTCTAATCTTTTTTGTATTTGTCATATTATAACTTATCAGTCACCATATATTACTTATCCATTGGTGAGGAATTTTGTAAACTTGATTTTAATGTATGACCTATATTGTATTTTGTAGTCTTTGATCTTCTGCAACTAGCATTTCAAATCCTCTACATTTTCAATAAGTAACGCAAGTTGCTGATGAATCTGCATAACACAGGTTGTTTTAATGAGTCTTCTTCCAATTTTGATACCATAGTCTTCTTCATAGAGTCCAGCTTTTCAAGTGATTTGATCAGCCTATAGATTGACTAGGTGAGGAGAAAGGATACAACACCGATGCACACCTTTCTTTATTTTAAATAATGCAATGTTCCCTTTCTTTGTTGAGACAACAGCTTCTTGGTCTAGGTCTAGGTTTTGTATGAGCACAATCAAATGTTCTGGGATTCCTATTATTCTCAATGTTAGTCATAATTTGTTATGATCCACATAGTATCATGTCTTTGCATAGTCAATAAGGCACATATATAACATTTTCCTTCTATTCTCTGCTTTCAGTCAGGATTCATCTGACATCAGCAGTGATGTCCCTGGTGTCATGACTTCTCCTAA
>NW_006399776.1:3525494-3526851 GCF_000299155.1 Elephantulus edwardii | reverse complement strand
CTCTGGGATTGCAGTGCAGCTTCTTGCCACTAGGCCACCAGAGCTCCCGAAGAAAGTTATTATTAAGATGACATAAATATGCTTGAAAATACTTTGAAACTTAAAGAGATTAATGTAAATCATTAATTAGTAGAATGTAAGACCCTATACATATTGTAATTATAAATCTTTAAGAGAATTGTTTAACCTACTTAAAACTCTTAAGATTAGATTTCAGCCTGAGTCCTATTTAAAAAGCCTTCCCTTTTTTTTTTCTTATTTCAGAAACAAATGGAAGACCTTTGGTTACTGGCCAAGGAAAGTAGTTGGAGCAACCATACTATTTGGTTTGGACATTTTACAACATCTACTATCATTTCTTCATCACCAGGAATTCGTTCAATAATGAGGTAAGACAGGTTTCTAAAATTGAAATTCGTTGTTTTAAATCCATAACTGTTGCTCTGTATATGATGTTTTCCTGAAAAGGCTTCCCCCCTCATTAAATTGGCATCCCAGGTTATTTTTTATCATTTATTCCTTTTACTTTTTCTTGGTTAGTTCAGCTACAGCTTATTTGTGTGGGCACCTCCATACACTCGGTGGACTGATGCCTGTTTTGCACACTCGACACTTCCAGGGCACTTTGGAACTTGAAGTGGGAGACTGGAAAGATAACAGAAGGTAGGAAAACAAGTCCAAAAGTATACTGATACACATACAATTTGCTAAAGCATGGTAGTCCTTTTACTGATGTTAAGGTTGATCCCAGTTAAGGGAAAACTTGTGGGGTTTTATGTTTTTATTTTTTCAGTAAAGCTATCTCAAGTGGTTTTGTCTTTTGCAGGGACTTTCTTACAGCAATCATATGTTATTATCTTAGATTTGAAAAATGCATCCTAATAGCAACAATTAGCAAATAAGGGTATAATGTCCAGAATAGGCAAGTAACTTGTAGAAATCAACCACAAAAAAAAGACAAACAATCCAATTAGAAAATAGACTGCAAACTTAAATGGATATTTGTCCAAAGAAGATATGCAAATAGCATATAAAATGCTGCTTAACACCTTTACTTCTCTAAAGAAACGCAAATTCAAACCACAGTGAGCTAACACTGTGTACCCAAAAGAATGGCTAGTATCAAGAAGGTGTTAGAAAAGATGGGAGAAAATGGAGCATTTTTTATTCATTGCTTGCAGGATGGAACAATAGTACCATGCAGCAGAATAAATCTGAACATTTTCTAAAAAAAGCTAAAAAAAAAAAAAAAGATGTATCCAAGAAGAAATCATTCTCAAATTTTGTGGTGGTGGTTGTTGTGTGCCATCAAGTTGGACCCAACTCATAGATGATGCTTTAGTGGGGTTTTCGGAGG
>NW_006399776.1:3523784-3524639 GCF_000299155.1 Elephantulus edwardii | reverse complement strand
AAAAATTATAATTGTCAGGCTCTGCTTCTAGATATGCTGTATTTAAATGAAGTGATATTAATTATAAAACAATTTCCCTCCTTTTCTTCCCATCTGCTCTCCTGTGTTCTAACCTTTGCATTTATCTGGATTTGTACTGAAAGGACTTAACCTTACTTGCTCTTATATGAATTTAAATTGTTACTTAATATTTTTTTTATTTTTATTGTGGTAAATACATAGGTAACAAAACATTTGTCATTTCTGTAATTTCCTCATGTACAGTTCAGTGATATATAGCTCAGTGACATTAATTCTATTCATCATGTTCTTCAATATTCACTATTGGCCATCCCCAAATCACCCTTAACATAACCTGAAGGACCCCTAAGCACTGTGGAAACATAGACATTTTAAGAAACACACAAACAAAATAATAAATGAATAATATTAAGCTAAGCTATGTTATGGATCCACATAAATCCAAATTGTCAGTGGCTTAATGCAACTTTTTACTTTCCATTCATGTAAAATCTAGTGAGATTCAGCGTAACTTCCCTGGGGTGACTTAGGGATGCAGGCTTTTATTTTATAATGGCTTACTACCTTTTATTCTATACCAGGTAAGAGAGCCTAGAGAACCCATACTCAACACGTCATTATTTTAGACAAGAAGTTTGGTACATGAGACTTCTGTTTACAGCATACTGGGCAGAGATTGTTTCTTGGTCCTGAACTAATAGCAGGGAGATTGGGACATGAAAGAAAGCCTGCTGGCTATTTTGTGAGCATTCTTACTTCTGTCACAGTTGGTAATTTTTTCCTTTCAATTATAAAAATCAGAAGATATAAAATGTAATTACTCTTTATTGAATA
>NW_006399776.1:3511697-3521777 GCF_000299155.1 Elephantulus edwardii | reverse complement strand
TTTTTAGCACTAGTTTTATAATTTTACATGTTTCATATGTTAGTTCATACTATCTTAAAATATGATGTTATTAAATTTATCTTTTTGTCTTCTGGTCCCCAGGTATCGGATCTTTGCTTTTGATCATGACCTTTTTAGCTTTGCAGATTTAACGTTTGGCATGTGGCCTGTTGTTCTAATCACTAACCCTAAGTCACTTCTCTATAGTTATGCAAAACATGAACCTCTAGAAAGAATCCTTCACTCAACACATATCAGGTATGTAGCAGTTTTTCAGGGTTTACTATCAGTTTGATATTGATAGAGAATAATTTAGTATGTCTTTGTTCTGATGGGAATATGATAAGACGCCTCACTTCAATTTTCTTAACAACCTAAGCATTGTGTGAATGACTTAACTGGTTTTTTCCTCCACTCAGTTAAAAAATACATATTTTTTTAACTGATAGTGCTTTTAAAATCACCCAGAAGCTCAGTCACCTATCATTATTTTCATATATTTTATTCCAGCCTTTTTATATGCACACTGTGCATTGCTTAAAACATAATGAACACATTTATTTTCTATTCTGCTTTTAAAAATTCACATTACACTTCAGAATTTTCCCCCTCTTGCTCTGTAGCCTTCTAATAAAAGCAAAGGCTGAATAAATATTATAGAATTAAACATTAAATTGACACATGAATATGATATATTAATATATTCTTATTAGGTTATTAAAATTTCTCTTGGGAAGAGATATATAACTTCTTCCAAGTATAATGGCAGTCTTGAAAAATATTCTTATTTTGAGGAGAGAAAATAGAATGATAGGAATATAGACAATATATGCTATATTTCTTCCCCCTAATAGAATTACTACTAACATTTCTAAGTTTTTCTCCTTAGGTCTCTTTGTGGGCATGTTTTTGTATTGTAACCATAGGGCATGCTTTAAGATCTCTAGTGCTGTCAGTGTTAGGATATTAGTGGTATGCCAACTGAGGGAGTCCAGATAGTATTAATATAATTTAAATTTATGTGCCAACTACTAATGCCAAAGATTAAAAAATTGAAGATTTTACCAATTTTTGCATCTGAAATGGATCAAATGTGCAACTAAGGTACATTGATAATATCTGGTGATTAGAATGCAAAAGTGGGAAGATTAAGGACCAGCAGCTGGAAAATAATGGCCTTATTGATTGAAACTAGGCTAGATTCACGTGAGAGAATTTTGCAGAACCAATGACTTATTCAACAATATCTTTATTTAACAACTTAGGCAGAAGCCATACACATGGACCTTACCAGATGGAATACACAGGAATAAAATCTATTATATCTGTGGAAAGAGACAGTGGAGATGCTCAATATCCTCAGTAAGAACAAGACCAGGGACTGATTATAGAACTGACCTTTGATTTCTTATATTTAAGTTTTAGTAGAGGCTATAGATAAGTAAGACTGTCCACTAAAGCCAAAATACAACCTTGAATATATCCTACCTGAATTTAGAGTTGACACATGAAACACAAATTACTGAAGACTAGTTAATTTGTTGGATGATATAAGGGACATTATACTTGAAGAAAATGAAGAGACATTTAAAAATACCAACAAACCAAAAAAAAATAAAATGCCAACAAACCAAAAACCAGGAAGGACTAGAAGACCAAAATGAATATTTAAAGCCAATGAGGAAAAAATGATGAAATAAAAACCAGACAAAAGATTTCAAAGAGTGGGTCAAGAAAACAAAGTATTATAATGAAAAGGATAAAGACCTCAAAGTTAGAAAATCAAAAGGGTAGATGAAGCCTTGGGCATTTCTGAATCTGACAAAAAAGAAAGAAGAAATTCAAACCCTGAGTTTCAGTATTGAAGGATTCATATTTAATAACCCTAGAAGAATCAAGAGATGGAAGAAATATAAAGTACCCAAAAGAATTAGTCAATAGTTTGGCTTTTCAGGAAGTCGCATATGATCAAAACCCAGTGGTACTAGTGAAAGAAGTTCAAGATACCATGATGGCATTGATGATAAAGAAGTCTCTAGGAACTGACAGATTATCAGCTGAGGTGTTTCAGCAAACAGATGCAGTACTGGATGTGCTCTTTGTCAATGCTAAGAAATCCTGAAGACCAACCAACTGAGGGAGATCCGTATTTGTGCCCATTCAAAAAAAAAAAAAAAAGATTCAGGGTTGTGCGATCAGATCGATCTAATATGGCAACTGTGGAACCGGAAACCACCCCTACTTCTAATCCCCTGCCTACAGAAGAAGAGAAAACAGATTCTAATGAGGAGGTTGCTAATCCAGAACACTATATTAAACATCCATTACAGAACAGATGGGCACTCTGGTTTTTTTAAAAATGATAAAAGCAAAACTTGGCAAGCAAACCTTCGGCTCATTTCTAAGTTTGATACTGTTGAAGATTTTTGGGCTCTGTACAACCATATCCAGTTGTCTAGTAATTTAATGCCTAGCTGTGACTACTCACTTTTTAAGGATGGTATTGAGCCCATGTGGGAAGATGAGAAAAATAAACGAGGAGGACAATAGCTAATTACTTTGAATAAACAGCAAAGATGAAGTGACCTCTATGGCTTTCGGCTAGAGATGCTGCTGTGCCTTATTGGAGAATCTTTTGATGACTATAGTGATGATGTATGTGGAGCTGTTGTTAATGTTAGAGCTAAAGGTGATAAAATAGCAATATGGACTACTGAATGTGAAAACAGAGATGCTGTTACACATATAGGGAGGGTATACAAGGAAAGGTTAGGACTTCCTCCAAAGATAGCAATTGGTTATCAGTCTCATACAGACACAGCTACTAAGAGCGGCTCCACAACTAAAAATAGGTTTGTTGTTTAAGAAGACACCTTCTGAGTATTCTCATAGGAGACTGTGTCAAGCAGTTGAGATTTGGGAGCTGAACCAAAGCCTCTTCAAAAGCAGAGTGGACTGTATTTAAATTTTATTTCCATCTAAATGTTGCTAAGATATAAGAGAAGTCTCATTCACCTTTGTCTTGTACTTCTGTGTTTATTTTTTTTCTCCATTTTTTGGCTAGAGTATCCAGTATCCCAATTACAGTATACATTGTCCCCAGAATACATAAATATGTTCCTAAACCCACTCTGTAATAGCTTAGTAGAATTCACATTATAAAACATTTACCCATCCATCCATAATATTCAAAACAGAACTTGTATTTCCGTATCTTACAGGAAAAACAAAATGTTTATGTACCATTATATACAGAAGCATATTTTGCTGGTTTGAAAGAGTATGATGCATACCATTTTCTAGCATTTTTCTTTGTTTCTTTTTACAGCATTGTTTTGGCTGTATTCTTGCTGATGGCTGCTAGATTTTAATTTATTTGTTTCCCTACTTAATAACATTAGTGATTCTGATTTTGGTTTTTCATTTTGCTTTGCTCCATCTCCTTTATGTAACATTAGTGAAGGATCCAGGAATATGACACAAAGGTGGAATAAACATTAATTTTGTGCAAAAAAAAATCAGCAAATATGGATATTAGAAAACACTAATCATGTATGAGTAAAATTTTGCCAGTGACACTTAAAAAAAAATGGTTGCAGTAGTACATTGCCAGGGAACTGCCAGGAACTCAAGCCAAATTTAGAAGAGGATGTAGGATGGGGGATATCTTTGGAGGTGTCATGTAGTCTTGATTGAAAACAGAGAATACCAGGATGATGTTTACCTTTGTTTTATTGCTTATGAAAAACATTCAGCTATGTGGATCATAAGAAAGTATAGATAACATTGTGAAGAATGGGAATTTCAGAACATGTAGTTATGCTCATGTAGAACTTAGACCAAGAGGAAGTCCTTAAAACAACAAGGTGATACCATGTGGCTTAAAATTAGGAAAGATATGTGTCAGGGTTCTATCTTTCACTATACTTATTCAATTTAAAAGTGGAACAAGTAATTTGAGAAGCTAGACTATATGAAGAAGAACATGACATAAAGGAAGGTTCATTATGGAGCAGTGACATGCAAATGTTACAACCTTGCTTACTATAAGTAAAGAGGATATGATGCACTTACTAATGAAGATAAAAAACTATAGCCTTCAGTGTGGATTATTTGTCAATATAAGAAACCAAAACTCCCCATAACTGAACTAATAAGCACCATCTTAATAAGTGGAGAAATGTTTGAAGCTATCAAGGATTAAATTTTGTTTGAATTAACAATCAAGTCTTGTCGAAGTAGCAGTCAAGAAATCAAATGATGAATTGCATTGGTGCAAAGACCTCTTTAAGTAGGAAAACACCGAGATTTCATTTTGAGGACTCTAGTAGTTTCAATACTATGGCTGCCTAACCCAAGCCATAGTATTTATCTGTGCTTGTGAAGGTCAGTAGTCTAATGCCATGTCTAATGCATGTAAATACTGGACTATGAATATGAAAACGAGGAGTTGATGACTTGGAATTATAGTGTTGGTGAAGAATATTGAAAAAGTATGGATTGCTAGAAGAATAAACATGTCTGCCTTAGAAGAAGTACTATCAGAACATTCTTAGAAGCAAAGGTGGTGAGACTTCATCTCTCATTCTTTGGGCATGTTATCAGGGGGTATCAATCCCTTTATTATTGAGACATTATGCTTAGTAAAGTAAAAGTTTGATGAAAAAGAACTTCAATAAGTTGAATTGACACAGTGACTGCAAAAATGCGTTCAACAGAGCAATGATTGTGAGAATGCAGCAGGACAAGGCTGTGTTTTGTTCTGTTGTATAATAGAGTTGCTGTGAATCTGAACCAATTCAACAGTACTTAATAGTAACAACAATCTTAGGCATGGTATATGTTAGGGACTCTATGAACAAAAGACCTAAGGCCTTTCCATAACTATCGTCATTTTTCCAAGTTCATAGAATTTCCAGAGGCATGTGGTTTAAAGTGGATGCCACTCCTGCTTCCAAACCTGTTTTACAACTGGGAGCTCCACCAAACACTGTCCATATTGGGGAACCATTCTGGTATTTGATACCCCAATGGTACAAGGTACAACATCACAGCAAATCCAGGTTACTTCAAGCTGCACATTGATAAAGAGTGATGTGCAAAGTGGAAGAGTGTTCCTCCGGATATAACAGCACTAGTTTCACTTAGTGGTTAAGTGTCATCAAGTCAAATACAACTGAGAGTAAGCTTTGCACAAAAGACCTGAACTCAGGGGAGCTCTGGTGGCCTAGTGGCAAGGAGCTTCAACTACAATCCGAGAGGTGCATGGTTCTAATCCACCAGATGCTCTGCCGGGGAAGGAGGGGCAATCTCCTCCTGTACCAGTCAGATCTGATTTGACGGTACACGCACACAAAAATAATAAAGTAAAATAAAAAAAATTAAAAAAACAATTAAAAAATAAAAGACCTGAACTCTATTCTATAACATCATTTCTGTACAGAACTCTGTTCTATAACTAACATCACTTCTGTACATATATAGAGCTTGTAGAGTTCAGACAGTTTGTAGAGTTTCTAGAGGCATCTAATTTAGGATGTAGATGCCACTCCTGCTTCCAAGGATTAATCAATCTGGAAGCTCATCCAAACATTGTAGATAATGGGCAGCCATTATGGTATTTAACAAGACTATGGAACAGTGTTCAGCATCACAGCAACACCAAGTTTGTTCAGTTCAGCAAATAGACAAAAGATTGCTGTATCATTTAAGGAATATTTGTTTGAAAAGTAATACATTTAAGTTATAAATTTCTCTTATGTAACCTACAGGACTGCCATCAAGATGCTTGCTAGTAGCCAAACTCCCAGAGTGGAGGCATGGTATACAGTGATTCTTTTAATAATTGCTTATCATTCCAATGGAGAATGTAGTACAATTATCTGACCATATTCCTATCTTTTTGGTGAACTTTTAGGTTGTTTTTTTAAAATTATTTTTCATTTTGGGTGGTCCTTTGATGCATATAGAGTCTTCACTGAAATAATTTCTTTTAGAGTTCTAGACATAGGATTCTAAGAGTTTGAACTCCTTTGTAACAGTTAATAAGAATTGCCAGTTACTTTTAAAACAAGTTTACTAATTAATTTCTAATGTTCCCGAGCAACATGAGAACCACCAGTTTAACAGTATTCCTATAATTACCAAAGACCCCTCTGAGTTAAACATTGTTATAATGGGTTAAACCTTCCAAGCCCACTATCCACTCAATTATAGAAAGATAAAGCAATCAACTTCCATGAAGACCAGCCTCAGAAACTCTATGGGCATGTCTCTCCTGACTTTCATAGCCACAGTTGGCTCATTGGCATGGGCTTGGTTTGTTTGTAAAGGTATATTTTTCACTAATTAATTTAGACATTTCACTAATTAATATGAAATAAATTGTACTAGGCTCTTAAGTTTATATAATTTCACCTATTTATAATGTTATATATTATTAAAATAGTCATTAAAAGAGCTACTATAAAAACATTTAACAAAAATATAATGTTGCAGGGGAAGTAACAATTAGAATATACCATGCTTTAAGATTTTTGTTACTGTTAAGCTATTTATATTTTATAGATTATATATAACTTATATACTGTAATCTTAAATTTATATAATTGTGATCGTTATTGAAGTGGAACTCACATGTTAGGCTTATGATGAGAGCTGGATATCAAACTTAGAAATTCCTTTCTCTAAGGAAAACCTTTCTCTTTATATAATGTTACTTTCTCCGGGTAGATATGCTAGGAACCACATGAGGAGATTGGGAAAAAAAAAAAAGCACAAACCAACCCAATAAAAATCAACCAAAACCCGAAACTCAGACTCATTGCTTTCAAGTCATAGCTGACTCATGGCTGACCCTTCCGAGGGTTTTCTGTGGCTGGAAATCACATAGAAGATTCCTCATCTTTCTACCAAGCAATGAGCAGATAATAATCTGAACATTATATTAATAATCATGTTATTATTAGGTGCTGTCAGGTTGAGTACCACCCAGAAGTGATTCCATGAACAACAGATCCAAACCCTGTCCTATCCTGTCCATCCTCATACTTCCTGACACATTAAAGCCCACTGTGGTAGTCACTATGGCTGTCCACTTGGTCAAGGGTCTTCCTCTCCTTTGCCTAACCTCTGCCTTTCTGCGCATCATGTCCCTTTCCAAGGAATAGGCCTTCTTAGTAACATGCCCTAAGTATGTGAAGAAAAGCCTCATCGTCCTTGCCTCCAAAGAGCACTCTGGCTGCATCCTCTCCAAGACATATTCGTTTGTTCTTTTGGAAGTCCATGGGATGTTCAGTGCTCTTCTTCAACATAACAGCTCAAAGGCATCAATTCTTTTGTCATCCTTCTTGTCTAGCTCTCAGATGCATAGCATGCAGGTGGTCAGAAAGACCGTGGCCTGAATCAGAAGCCCTTTAGTCCCCAAACTGACATCATCACTCTTCAGTAATTTGGAAGGGTTCCTAACTGCAGCCTTTCCCAGCGTAATCTCTGCTGCTGAAAATCCTATGAACAGTAGAGGAATAGGAGTGTACTATGTTCAAAACCAGGACCTTAGGAATTTCTTCAGAATGAACTTTATTCTAGCTGAATTTGCCAAAATAAAATAGATTAGCCTTTTCAGAAAGTGGAAGATGATTTGCTAATTTCTTACTAATTCAGTTATTTTTTCTAATTTAGGTATTTTTAATTGTACAACTCCAAAAGTCACTTTTCAGATAGAAACCACAATCCTGTGAATAGTGATCACTACAAGTTGTACAATGTGATTGTTCTTCCTGTAATGTCTTCTGCAAGTACAATGGAACTATTCTTTATTAAAATAATGCCCTAAAACTATATATTTATCTTTACTCTATTTTAGAATCTTGACCTTTTCTTCATCCTCCATTACTTCTGTCACAGTTAAGATTGATGGAGTTCATTTAGGAGAGGCTATTCGTTTGTCTGGTCCTATTTACATACTAAAGTGGAATCCCAGGAACTACAGTGATGGGACACATAACATAGAAGTAATTGTTCAGGTAAGTTAATAATTTTCAACTTGTCATATAAATGAGCAGGCTGTATCCACAGTTAACTTTGATTTAGAAGTTAACTGATCTCAGTCAATTCATAAAGATCAAACTAAGTTTAATTTTAGAAAAGTCAATGCATTATATCTAGAATATGCTGACACTGGATACATCTAGCATAGGTAAATTCATAAGAGACACAAAGGGTAACAACAATGATTACGAGGATGAGGATCTGGGGGAATGGGGAGGAATGGACAGTTACTGTTTAATGGGTTTTATTTAGGATGATAAAAATAAATATAGGTGATGATTATTTAGCAATGTGAATGTATTTAGTACTACTGAATTGTACCTTTAAAACCAGTTAAAGAGGTAAATTATATATTATGTATATGTAACCACAGTGAAAAAGAAAAACTAAAGAAGAAAGCAGCTTTTCAGAGATAACTGAAAAGGTTATTAGAAGCTGACTCATAGAGCATTGGAAATCTTGATATCTTCTGGAGTGTGACTTCTCTGTTGTGCTTGTAACTAGGATTCTGCTGGAAGAAGCAGCACTGCTCAGCACGTATTTTCTGTCAAAGAGGACCTTCATCTCACTTTTGATCCCCTAGCATCACTGATTCTCCTTACTGACCACTATATCGTGGTGAGTGAATTCAACCAAACGTACTGTCTGCTTTTACAGGATTTGGCAATACTAAAGTCCTAAACAATATAGTCAGATAATGAGAAAGGTGAACTTTATGAATAAAATGAAATTCTATGCTTTATATAGAAGAATAAAATGCTTTTAAGTCGATTTGACTTAGAAGGCATGGGGGCCTGGATTAGCAGTAGTTGTAATTTGAGACCTGGTTCTAACAAATGCTGGTAAATAAAACCAGGACAACTAAGAGGATTATAGGACTTATACTGAGTTAGCTTAATGATGGTTCAAAATATCCTTTCCCTCCCATAAAAATATAGATGTTTAATACAGAAAACTTGAGGGGAAAAAGAAATCTATAAAGTCAAATCAGCCTCACAGCTTATATCACATTACCATTATAAACATTGTTTTTCTCTTTATGATATTCTGTATTTCCTTATTTTTCTCTCTCATTTACAATGCCCTTGTGGAGTGGTCTGTAGGGAATTGCACTGCTAACCCATAGGTGGTGGTGGTGGTGGTTGTTATAGCCATAGATGGTACCTCTGTGCACTTCAAATTCACCAGTGGCTCCAGGGGAGAGTGTTGGGCAGTCTCTCCTCTTGTGATTTATAGCCTCCAAAAACCTGGTGGGAAGTCAGCTATGAATTGGTTCTGACTCAGTAACAATGAATTGAGTTGAATTCATTTACATATAAAAATCAAACTTGTTGCCATCAAGGCAGTACTAACTCATAGTGACCCTAGAGGACAGAGAAGAACTGCCTTATAGGGTTTCCAAGGCTGTAAATCTTTCTGGAACAGACTGCCACTCTTTTTCTTTTCTGCACAATTGCTATTGAATTCCAACTGTCAGCCTTTTGATTAACAGCCCAGCACTTAACCCACTATTTCTCTAGAGCAGTATTCTGACACACCTCCAGGTAACAATTTTTTTCTTATATATATATATAAAATGGTATTGTATTTTTTGTTCTCTTTTTGCTGTCTGATTTCTTTCCACTAGAAGATATGTTTTGACCATTTTGTCATATAATTTTATAATATTATTATTGGCTGTATTATATTATCCTAAATATGCCATACTTTATTTCACCACTCTCTTATTGTTGGAAAGTTAAATGGTTTCCAACTTTTTTCTCTAATATAAATAATGCTTGTAATTAAGTTTAGTATATATTACTAACACAGTTATTTAAGATAAATTCCTAGAAGTGACTGGCTGGTTGCAAAAGTATTTACATTAAGGTTTGGGCATGGTTAAAGTACTACTCTATGAATTAAAAGACGTATTGCAATGGGAAAGTCTGCTGTTAGGGACCTTTCTAAAGTACTGAAGAGCAGCAGTGTCTCTCTGGAGACTAAGGTGCATCTGATACAGGCCATGGTCTTTGCAATCACGTGTTATGC
>NW_006399776.1:3412127-3508005 GCF_000299155.1 Elephantulus edwardii | reverse complement strand
AAAAAGGGTTAAACAAGGCCTCCTTGGAGGCCAGGATTCTGAGGCTTCATCTGACATACTTTGGTCATGTTGTAAGGAGAGACCAATCCTTGAAGAAGGACATCATGCTTGGGAGAGTGGAGGGCAGGCACAGGAGGGGAAGGCCCTCTAGGAGATGGATTGATTCGGTGACTGGGGTAATCGGGTTGAGTGTGTCTGAGACAGTGAGATTGGCACAAGACAGAACAGAATTTAGGGCCGTTGTACATAGGGTCGCTATGAGTCGCAAACGACTTGATGGCACATAACAACAACAACAAAGTACTACTCTATATATGTATTTACTTATACATATTTACCGTAATTTACTTATTCATTGCTTTCTGTCGGTCCTCCCTTATTATATTGTGAGCTCCATGAGGATGAGGAATTTCTGTTTGGTGTTGCAGCACATAGTAGTAAGTTCTGAATAACTTTTTTTTTAGTAAATGAATGGAGAAAGACTCATCAACAACCTGCGTTATGCAGATGATGCAACTTGCTTGCTGAAACTGAGGAGAACCTGAAGCGCTTGCTGCAAAAGGTCAAGGACTGCAGCCTTCAATATGGACTGAAGCTCAACATCAAAAAAGCTAAGATTCTCACAACTGGGCCAATTGGCAGCATCATGATGAAAAGATTGTTAACAGCTTCAGTTTGCTAGGCTCCACAGTCAGCACTCTTGATACCAGGAGCCAGGAAATCAAAAGATGAATTGCGTTGGGAAAATCTGCTGTCAGGGACTTCTCCAGAGTATTGAAAAGCAACACTGTCATTCTGGAAAGTAAGGTGGACCTGATTCTGGCCGTCGTCTTCACAATTACTTGCTATGCATCAGAAAGCTGGACCATGATGAGGGATGATAGAAAGAGAATTGATGCCTTTGAACTGTGATGCTGGAAAAGAGTATTGAATATGCCATGGACAGCTAGGAAAACAAACAAATTCACTCTAGAGAGGATGAAACCAGGCTCCTCCTTAGAGGCAAGGATTCTGAGGCTCTGTCTGACATACTTTGGACATGTTGCAAGGAGGGACTAGTCCTTGGAGGGGGGCCTCATGCTTGGGAGGATGGAGGGACAGTGCAGGAGAGGAAGACACTGGATTGACTCAGTGACTGGGGTGATGGGGGTAGGTGTGTCAAAGACAGTGAGATTGGCTCAGAATAGAGCAGAATTTAGAGCTATTGTACTTGGGGTCAGAATGAGTCACAAGCAATTCAATAGCACATAACAAAAAATAACAAATGGATGTTTTAAAAAGTTTTTAATGTACATTATCGAGGACTCTTCCAGAGACATTGTGGCAATTTATATTCCTATTTCCCTCAGATCTCACCTATCCTGCATATGAACATAAAATATAAACATCTTATCATTGAGTTGGAACTGACTGACTCATAGCTGACCCTTCAGTGGTTTTCAGAAGCAGTAATTGCACTGGTGGAGACTGGCCATCTATCTCCTGTGGAGCAGGTGGTGGATTTGAACCACATGCATTTGGGTTGGCGACACAACTCCTTACCACTTGGCCACCAGAGCTGGTCTTAAATAGACTTTCTTTCATTGCACTTCCCAGAAACATCCATCTTTGTTCACTCTGGTATATATCCCTACAGACTTTAAAAGTACATTCATTGTCATTTCAACTTACTTCTCTGGTGTATGATTATTGACCTTTTTTTAAAAAAAAATTAGATTGAAAAACTTTTATATCTCATTTTATAATTTCTTTTTATCCTTTATTTTGGTTTTGAGGATTTTCAAGTTACATGAAGTCAGCTTTATAAATTTTAATGTATGTAGGAATCAACAGAGCATTTTATTAAAATTCAGATTCTAATTTAATTCATTCTAGGGTGGGGCCTGAGATTCTTCATGTTTGACAGCCTCCAGGTGATTTCAGTGATGGTCTGGGCAGTTGGTCTGTATCTTTGTATCTTGAGATACATATAGAATCACATGTGTCTGTACTATAAATTAATCTTCAAGTGAATGACTTCTTGATGGCAAAAGAAAATACAGTCTCTCTTTACTTACATGAGAGTGTGTATATCTTTTTACAGTATACAATAAATGTATAATATTGACTATTAGCAGTGATTAGACAGTATTTTTTAATTTTCATTTTAAAAGACTTTATTTGGGAAGGTATTTAATGTATAAAAGTCAAGGGGTGTAAGCACAATAGTAGTGTAGAAGAAAGACTCAATTACAGGAATATTCTCCATGATGATTAATAGGAACAAAGAGGTATTCCTCTGCTTTCATCATCATCATCTCTTTTATTCATATTTCTACTTAGCTTGTAACTCAGCCGGAATCTAAGATGTCACTAAGTCCACAAGGTCCTGTGTGTAGATTAATTTTTACTTCAATCTGAGAATTTTCCATTTTTGTCCATTTTTATCACAGAAGAGGAGAGCACAGAAAAACTTAAAATGAGGCTTTCCAGGTACTTCTTGGATAAAAACTCTTCCTAGCATAACAGGAATCAATTTGCAGCACTTGAAGATGACTTCGGTAGGATAATTCAGGTAGCCCAAGGAAGTGTTTGATAACCCCATAGTACCCACAGTTAGAAAAGCTATTATCATGTAGGTTTTTCCTGGTATTCTTCTTTGTTTGTTCTGAATAAGCTGAAGTTCTAGTAGGTCAAATATGGAGTAAAACCCAAACTGCACTAATGTAAGGTACCAGCCATAGGGCTTAAAACCCTATACTGAAAATATTAGTTCCTGTAAATATCCATAAATAAGATAAAATACAAAAATACCAGCAACACAGATGAAAAACTGAGTAAGCTTGTTAAATCTGCTGAGATTTATGCCAATTACCATGATGTCATCTACTGACTTGATTTGTGGTGACATTGTTTGGGTTTTGGAAGGGACAGTAATGGAAATATATTTCCTGGAGTTGTTGAATTTGAGATCCATTGTTCTTATTTTGCTGCATTCAGTGCTTCCCAGGGTTTCCTTGTTGATTCCTCAGTTTTGTTTGATCTTTCTTTTCTTTGCTGACTCACGTCCTGGAAGAGTCACCCTGGCCCGGGTGGTGCCTCAGCCAGACAGGGAGTCTCCCCCTCCCCAGGTGCATCGCCATCACCTCCTCCTCCTCTCCTCTCCTACTCCTCGATTAGACAGTATTTTAAACTTTCATTTTTTTGTTGTTTTGGTGTGCCGTCAAGTTGGAACTGACCTATAGCTGACATTCCAGTGGTTTTCAGAGGCAGTTAATTAGTCACAGGAGAGGAGATTCCCAATCCTTATCTCAGTAAAAGGAAAGTGGGCTATTTTCATTTGTACATTTAATATAACTTTATAAAATCACTTATTTGCAACATTAATCTAAGTAAATTCTGAAAGAATAGCACTAAAGAAACATAAAATTTTCTTTTTTAGTAGATTAAATGCTTGATTCTCTTTATGTATTTTTCTTATAGTCATTTTTGTCAATAATTTAATTTCCATTTTTGTTAGTGATTACTTTTAAGAAATAACTGATGTTGTTCTCATGTTTGTTCCTACTGATGTCTGTGTCTCCCCAGGCCCGGGTGCTTTTTGTGGTGGTTGTGCTGATCCAGCTTACAATTCTTCTTATTTTTAGATTTCGAGGACATCCTGCATTTAAAGGTTAGTCATAGTTCCTTTAATTCTTAGAATACTTGATTTTAACGCTGTTACATAATATCCTCACGAATGCTAAATGATAAATAAATCAGTCGATAATAACTTTGTGAATTTTGTTCTTCAAACTGTTATACTAGTTTCACAGTACTAGTTTCTTGAAGAAGAAAAAGAAAAATACATGTTTCACTGCTACCTGGGTGCAGTATGAGGCTCAAATAAAATGGGAAGGATAAACCATGGTGTAGATCAAAGTGACCAACTTTTGATAGTAAAAAACGTGAAACCAAATCCACTGCTATCAATTTTTTTTCTGACTCGTGGCAGCCCTCCACCAGGTTACCAAAACTGTAAGCCCTTATAGAAGGAGTCTGCTTGTCTTTTTTCCTCAGAGCCTCTGCTGGGTTCAAACCACTGATCTTTTTTTTTTTTTTTTTTTATTGAGTTTTTATTTGAGAGTTTGTTTTTTTCTATTTCATTGTTATACAGTCTTCTCCCCCAGGCTACTTTACTATGCAGCTCTTATTCTGGACTCCTGTCATGTCTGTTTCAAAGCTGTACATTACTTATCCCCTCTTTTCTAGTTTTCCCCCAACCCTCATATCAATCCTGTTTTATAACAGTGGCATTATTCAGTATTTGTCTATTTGTGACTGAGATATCACACTCAGCATAATGTCCTTCAGAGTCACTCATTTTGTATATTTCATGAGTTCTTTGTTTTTCAGTGCTTCTTCATACGCCATTGTGTGAATATACCATCACTTCTTTATCTATTCCTTTGTTGATGGGCATTTAGGTTGTTTCCAACTCTTTGATACTGTGAACAAAGCAGCAGTAAACATGGGTGTGCATAAACCACTGATCTTTTAGCTAGCAGCCCAATTCAACACACTAGCCAAGGTTCCTTGCCTTAAATATAAGTAACTATGTAATCTAACTTAGCAACCTATTTGTTCAAATAACTACAAATATCAAATACAACTTAACCAATTAAATATAGTGGTTGTTTTTGCTGTGTACCTCAAGTTGCAACCCACTCACAGTTGACCCTCCAGCAGGTTTTCAGAAGCAATCGCACAGGAGGAGATTGCCTATCCTTCTCCCGCAGAGCATCCGTTGGATTTCAACTGCTTGTCTTTGAGACTGTAGTGCAGCTTTTTATGCGAGGCCCCCAAGGCCCCTAAATAAATGGTACATTTCAAAATTTGAATTATACATATAGAGAAAGCTCTAGTTACATTATAAAAGTGACTTTGCCTGTACTACTCTCTGTCTCTCCCAACAGATATCTGTATCTGGATATGTTCCCTTCCTACAATCTGGTAATATATCAATAAAAATGAAAGTTAATTGATAGTTATTAATATACAACCAGCCACTCTTAGAGGAATGTGAAGTTTAAAATAGGCCTAACGAGCATCAGAAGGGCTCTGCTCCTTAGCCAACTTTCTTCCTATTCTTCCCCACTGTTTGGAAGCTGAAATTTAGGGGAATATTTGTCCATACTCACAATCACACCTCATCCCAGATACCTGAAGAATTTATTCTGAGCATCAGATCTTCCCTCACGCACCCTAGACACCAGGTAAACGCCTGCTTTGATGCTCAGTACACTGAAGATGCTCCATAAATATTTGTGAAGTCCACTGAATTTCATCCCTTGGAGGAACTAAATAAAGATTTACCAGGTCATCGCTGATTGCTGCTAGAATAATTTTCCAAGCCTTTATAGGCATGGTTTTGAAATATAAAGGTCTTTTGCTGTTTATTTCCATTTTCTCTTTAGTAAACCTAAGTTGATTCTACCTTGGATAGTAGTGCTTTTAATGGTCTATTGGAACAGTGAAGCTTCCCATCAATATATCTAGACAAGAATAATATGCTTTCCTATTCAATTATGCTTTTCTACTAACATATATCTTTATAAACATATCTGTGTTAAAAAAACAAAGCCTACTGCTTTTGTCTTTGGAAGCAAGAGTGGCATCCACTTCCTAAACCACATGCCTCTGGAAACTATAAACTTGGAGAAACGATGAGTTACAGAAAGGCCTTTTGTTCATAGGGTCGCTAGATCTCATGAATAAAGATCAGACAAACAGAATTAAAGACCATCTGCAATCTGTTCTTACCCAACTAGCCTTTTCTTCCACCAATTAAGTATCTCAAGGTAGATAGTTTCTTAGCATACCATGCTTTCTATTTTTTTTGTTTTTGCTTTTCCCCCTGTTATTGTCTCTGATTTAAGTTATTTTACTAAATTTATTTAAATCATAGCTTCCTTTAGCATTCAACTTAAGTCTTCTTTTCCCATACCATTCCAAGTCATGATGAGATCTAACTTCTCTACATCTTTCTAGTTGGCTCTATTACTTTCATACTTTCAATCATCTAAATTCACATCAAATATATACACATTTTTATCCATATACAATCTTCAGATTGTAAACTCCTCAAAGTAGGAATTCTGTTGCTCCTTTTATATTTCCAACAGCATCAGCACTGATGTATATAGATAACAGACAATAAAGAAATTGTTGAATTATACTTTCTTAAGTTGAATGAGATCCCTGTTATCATATACTGACAGTAGAAGAGTGAAGAAGAGGGTGGAACAGTTCTTTTCTGTATTTCATTAAACAGTAAAAACACTTAAATGGAAGACAGTTAACAAAATGCATACTGTCCACACTACTGAATGTTTCCCTGCTTGTATTTATTTTTTAAAATTATGTGAGAAAGTTCAAGAGGTCCCTCTCATACATGTGGATTTTCTTGCACATAATGCAATTAATAAATATTTAAGGGCCCTGTACACATTATATGGGAGTACCAATGTTTTTATATAGTTATTATTTAAAAGTCACAATATAGTTTGCATGTATTATCTCACTTAATGGTTGCCATTGTAAAGATTAGAAAATTAAGGCTTAGGGAAGTGATAGTTTGTCTAATGTATCATAGCTAGTAAGAGACAAGAGAGATGCAAAACCTGTCTTCTGACCTTCTGACTTGAGGTCAGTTACTTCCTCTAAACAACAGTTCTCAATTTTGGCTGCTGCATCTTAAAGTTCTAAGGAAATTTTTAGATCTCAGAGTCTACATAGCACCCTAGACCAATTACATTAGAATCTGTGGGAATTAGTTTATCACCTTTTTTTGGTTTTGTTGTTGCTGTTCCAAAAGCTACCCACATGATTCCAATGTACAGTCAACTTGAGAAGTACTGTTCTGTCTAAAATGCTGTTTCTCAGCTCTGCCTGCTAAGAATCACCCACATTGCTGTCTTAGCTCCCTTTCTCTCTCTCTCTCTTCCCCATCCCCCCAGGCCAATTAAATCAGAAGCTTGGCATTAACATTCCCCAGATTATCTTAGAAGTCTAATGTGCAGCCAGAGAAGAGAATCTTTGCTTTCCATTCTAGCAAAGCATAGTTTCCTATCAGGCTAAAAGTTTGTTTTAATAAATAATTGTTATTATTGAATATATTGATTAAAATTTAACTAAGTATAAGGCTAGAACAAAAAGAATCAAAGGAATAAGTAGCAAATATGTAACACAATGTGAGAAGGTGCATCTGTTCTTAGACTTTGTATGACCTAAACTAACTGAACAATATTTTAAGTATATAGTGAATATGCTGCTCTGTTATCAAAGACCTAACTTATTTATGGCTATCTTCCACTGAGACAAGATTTTTAAACATTTCTAATTTCTATTGTTGTTCAGTATACATTAAGTTTATTTTTACAGTCTTTTGCAGACTGGTTTATAATCAACTACATGTGTGAGTCATAATGGCTATTGGGGTCAAATATCTGTAGTACTTTAGTGAGTGGTCACAGAATGGACTTCTCTGTGTCAAGCTCTTATTCTGGAGTTCTGGAGCACTGTATTTTAGGGGATGTTAATTTGGAGAGCTTTAGGATCCCTTTGAATTGGATTCAGAAGATAAAAGCTCTTTCAGTTACATGAAAGTAATATGTATGGATACTTATATTTAAGATTAGACTACAGAAATCTCATGGCATCTAGACTTTCTGGAACAGTGGAGATTAGATGAACTCTTGAAACTACTGTCCTAAGATAGCTTTAAACCTTAGTCCAAAAATATCCCCTGAAGTCTTTAGAGCTTGACTGATAAAGTGTGTCTGACATGAGCATTTTGTTGTTTTAAGATCTACTTATCTGGGGTCAAATTAATAGTAACAACTCAACAGATTAGACGAGAAATGGGTATTTAACAAATTAGTGAATTTATGTTGATGGGAAAGAACAATTCAAAAAAGAGAATGAGGGTGGTAGTACAACTTTGAACTGGTACAACTAAAAATATATAGAAATTACTGAATTGGCATATGTTATTTATATATACATTGTTTGACTGAAGATATTTTTATTTTCATTTGGTATATTTTAGGGATATGTTATACATTTGGATTCTAAATTCCATAGAAACAGAATTTAATTTTCCTTTCAACAAAGCTTTTTAAAACATACATGAAGATAAAGTAGATAAAGACCTGCCAGAATTTAGAAGATCATGTTTAGCATTTTCATTTGTATTACTTATATTTCTATATAAAACAAGCTGAAGAACTAAATGCATTGAAGTTGAATCAGTTCTGACTCATAGTGACCCTCCTACAGGTTTCTGAGGCTATAAATCTGAGAAAGTAGATTAGAACTGTTGACCTTTCAGTTTGTGGTACAACACATAACACACCATGGCAAAAGAGCTCTTATATCCATATATACCACATTGCTGTTCATTGCTGTCCAGTTGGAACCAACTTAGAGCTGACCTGCCAGTGGATTTGCAAGAGGCTATAAATTACTCATTGGAGCCACTGGTGCATTACCGCTGGATCAGCATTGCAACTCCTTATCCATGAAGTCACCTGAGCTCCTTGTATCTATATATGGATATATCTATACACATATAACTATATCTTTTCTTTAAACATTTGCCCTCTGAAATTGTAAATGAATTGACATACCAGGATTTGTACCAACTTCAGAATTTAAAGTGGGACCATCTGTATATAGTTACCATGTAACAAGGTTTTGTTGACTATATAGCAAACCCACAGGAGTATTCTAGAAAATTTTATGAAGAAATTGAACTCTGCATGTGTTCACTGAATTTTTCAAATTTATTTTGTTCAGGACCTCCAGGATTTATAAATCTGACCTCATTTTCCCTTCATGTCTTGAGTAAAATAAACATCTTCTATTATTCAATGTTATTACTGACCCTATATACAGTGCTTGGTAAGTACATTTGGAAACTTGAAATTGTATCATTTTTGTCATTAGAGGTCTTCGAGCTCTTGAGGGCATAATGAACTGCACATGGATGCTTCATAAATAATTTTCTGGAACATGCTTTTAAAAAGCAGTTCTTTTCCCTTTTATAAAATGTGATTTTAATGAAAACTTACAGAAAACTTGGATTTTTCATTCATTCATTGATGCATATTTTCCTCCCTCCCTACCCCCTAGTTTTCTTTCTGTTTTTCTTAAAAAAGAAATTCATTGTTGCATAATTTCCACCCCCTCCGGCCCCCAGTCTACTTCACTATGCCACTCTTATTCTGGACTGTTGTCATACAAATAATGCCTAATCATACATTCCTTTTAAATAGTTCTTTCCTTCATCTGTTCCAATGCAGTGTTCATAATTGATTGCCTCTTTTCTTAGTTTCCCCTCAACCCTCATGTCAGTCTTGTTTTATTAAAGTAGTGTTATGCAATATTTGTCCACTTGTGACTGAGATACTGAGATATTTCACTTAGCATAATGTCCCCCAGAGTCACGCATGTTGTGTAGTATTTTATGAAGTTCCTTGTTTTTCAGTGCTGTGTAGTATTCCATTGTGTGAATACACCATAGTTTTTCAGCATTCTTTCTAACATGTTAAAGGACTTTTAGTTGGCACCAAGTTAACATAGGATGCCAAAAAGATGGTTAAATAGTTGGTATTTGTATATATAATATATAAAAATTAAAGAAGCATATGAAACTGTAAATGCTATACTTAAGTACATAGTTGATATATAAAGTATAAAATAAGTATATATAAAGAATATATGAAATAAAGAATATATAAAGGAACCTAATAGAAGACAGAAGTTCAACTTCAATGCCACCTTCCTGGGATAGCCCACTTTGCTTGCCTTCAATTCTTACCCTCTATTTTATCATGCTTTTTTTACTTCCTTCAATACCCTTATCAGAATTTATGATTATCTTATTTATTATGTATCATTTCATTAAAATAGCCATTTTATTCTTCCCTATCTTATTTACCTTCTGTGCCCAAAAATATCCACAAGTAGTTCAGTGAATTAATATCTTCTAATAAGTATTCCAAAAGCTGATCTCAAAAAAGAGAAAGTGAGATGAACAATGAGTTCAGGCCTGTCTAAGCATTTCTGTTGCATTATTAATTATTATACTCAGTACTGCTGTAGACACTTATGGAACAGAAAGCACTGGAGGTCTCTTAGGCCTTTGTTTTAATGTTCTTTAGTGGTTAAAAGCCAGTTAATTAGGTGTAGATTAGCCTATTTTTTGTCTGTTCTTCATCTTTAATTCCACCTTTGGACTTTTCTTATTCCATAAGTAACTCCTATCAGAGAAAAGAAAGTAAAGATACTAAATTAGAAACATGATTCTTCACAGTTCTTCGCAACACACTATGGCAAATTACCCTTTGGAGGTAAGTTTTCTTGTTAGAAGATAGGTTCAAGACACTTGTCACAAAGTATAAAATCTGGGTTTTGATCTGTTAAAGAAAACATTAAAGGACAGAAGTTGCTTCACAGAAAGTTGAAATTTATTGAGGGAAAAACATTTTTTAGTCAAGTATGTCTCTAAGGGGGTTTTATGTATCTGAGAAAAATTTCATATGACTTTGAAAAGTTGGGATCTGTGTATGACTGTGACAATACAGTAGTTCCCGAAACTTGCACATTGAGAAGGGCCAGTAAATTATAGGAAGAAGTACACGACTACATGCCATGCTAGCTGAAAAATTAAAGAAGCATATGAAACTTAGTAAATGTTATAAGTAAGTACATAGCTAATATATAAATAATGACCATAGTTCTTGGAGAAAAGATTAAAATAGATTCATTGTGTTACTAAGAATCAAAAGTACATAAAAGTACATTCCAGAAGTATTTCTGAAAATCAGAAAGTGGTTAAAATTTCTTTGTATTGCTGAAAGAAGTAAATCTCAATTATCTGGAAATAAACTTAGGTGAAATATTTTGATCTTTGGTTCTTAAAAATCAAACAATAGTGTTTTAAAATTAATTTCTTATTATAATAAAATACAAATAAAAGTTTTCCACTATATTTCTGGGTGCTACATAGTAGATACCAATCCCATGATTAGCTTTTATAATCCAGGGAAATATGGTGGTAGGAAGCAAATAATAAGATGGGTAGTTAGGATATCCAATGCAACATAGACATTAACACAGAAGAAAAACTGCAAATGAAATGCTTATTTACATTTAGTTCCATATATCTTCATTACTCCTATAAATATATCTCATAGATATATGTATTTAGAGTTATAGTTATTTAATCTCTTTTCCTATCCATTGTTCCTATAGGACCATGGTTTATTGGTGAAATCATTACAGGAAAAGTGGGTTGTTGCTTTTCTTTTGGGATCTTTGTTGATGGACATTTTCTACAAGGCAGCCTAACATTTATAGTTGGAATTCTCCAGGTAAGAAGTTAGAAATGCAATTTAATATCTTGGTTTTGTTGGACTAATTGTGTTATAGTTATGAATTAAATCCAAAACCCCAAATGAAATATCAGATTAACTTTTCTAGTTGACATTCTTTAAAAACTAGCATTGTGCTTGTATTTAATATGCTTCCTAAAGATTTTCTTCAATTTTTATAAATATGAAATATAAATATCTTTTTGGAAGACAACAGTTGTTAAACATGAAAGATATTTTTGTTATTTTTTCATTTACAAAATGAAATAAGGAATTTATGACAAAATATAGTGTTCTGAGTGAACTAAAATTGATTATGATTAAGGAAGAATGAAAATGTTTCATGAGGAATGTAAAATTAAATGACACACAAGAAAAGTGGGTTATTTATCTAATGGAAACAGCACTCGGCAAAACCAGACCTGGGTTTTCCAGTGATGCCTTAGCAGGATCCTTGCTTGGAAAATACATGCATCAAATTTACATTTAGATTAAGATTCCCTTAAAACAAGCAAATATACAAAAGAGCCATGATCCATAACAATCTCCATAACAGAATTCAAAAGTATTTTACCTAACATTTTCCAGTTTCAATAAATGACACCAACTGTTCACCCAGTTTGTCCAGGATGAAACTTCTAGTCATCCCCTTATGTGCTATATTATTTAGTCTATCATCAAATTTTCTGTTTGGCTTACCTCCTCCAACACCTGGAATCCATCCTTCTCTCCATTTCTTTTGCCACCTGTTGTTGTTGTTAGGTGCCGTCGAGTCGTAGATGACTCATAATGACCCTATGAACAAAAGGCCTGAGCACTGTTCATAGAGTTTCCGGAGGCAAGCCATTTCAGAAGTGGATGCCACTCCTACTTCCAGGCTTGTTTTAATCAGGAAGCTCCAGCAAACACTGTCCACCACGGGTAACCATTAATCACATTTGGCCCATCAGTGTCACAGTGCTCAGAATCATAGCAACCATGAGTTACCTCTGTACAACAATGCACAGATCAGTGCTTTACCATGTAGAAGACTGTTTGACATAAAACTGCCACCTACCTTTACATAATTCTTGTTTGTTTGGGTTACTATAATGACCCCTAACTAATCTTTGCATGTAGGCTCCCCTATACTGACAGTTCATTACAAAGCATCCAATATAATCTTTTTTAAGACTTTAATTAATTCTTTCATTTCTCAGATTAAAAGCCTTTAAACAGCAGAGAAATGATCTGGTTTCTGCTGCCTGCTGTAATCTCCATCTGTTTCACCATACTCCGGGCATACTGGTCTTAAAGAAGCCAAAACCTCTTCCACTCTTAGGCTTTTATTTGTTCCTACTGTCTGGAATATACTTCCCTCGATTGACTCATTCCTATATGCAGAAGTTATCTTCCAGCAACTCTAGTTACCCAGTTATTTCTTTCATTAAATTTACCACAGTCTGTAATCATGGTGAATTTGTAATTTGCCCCCCGCTTCCCCTTGTTAAAATGTAAGCCCTATCTTGGGTTTTTTTTTCAATATGCCCATAGCTGAGAACCTAGCACAGTGCCTTCCACATAATGCATGCTCCTTAAATATTTGTTTAAATGAATGAATCATATAGCACCTAAACTTGAAGTATAACTTAAAGCTTCTCAGTTACACTCTAGTACTCATCATGCTGTCTCAAACAAAAATATAGAGACAAGGGGGAAAAATTCAGATACCTAAATCCCACTCAACCATACCCTAAAACAGTATGAGTATATGTGGGGGGAGGGGGGCACACACACACTATAATGAGTGGAATCTGCATTGGGGCAGTGGTAGATTTTGACCTCCACTAACTCCACAAAGGGAATGAGTCTCCATTCATAAAATCTACAGCACCTATTATATATATCTATTATATTGTACAGGTCTATACAAAACCTATTCCCATGAAGCAAGACATGCTTCCATGTTCTCTTCACCTTCTTCAACCAATTCTAATAGAAATCGTCCCTCTGTGAGCTCTTGCTACTCTACTACTGGGCTTACTCATCATTGTGGTACCCACACAGAAGTCACAGACCATACTCATGATTATGGCCAATTAACAGATTATAGTTCAGGTTAGAAACAGGATACAAATCTGAAGTCTGACACAGACCTCCAATGTTTTAGGCCAATGTTATGAAGCTGTCTTATTCTGCCAACTATGGCATCTCTTTATCTGTCTTCCAGCAAGTTTAGGTAAAGGCTTCCAGCTTTGTCTCATCTCCATAGGGCAGCAGTCCTGGTTCAGTTTAGTCTCACCTCTGGTTGTCTGACTCTTGAGGAAATAGGTGGTCCATATGGATACACAGTGGACCCTCAGTTCTTTCTTGGTGGTAGCCAGACACCTCTTTTTTGCTGTTGAACTGACTCAATTTAAATCTGGCAGAATGCCAAGGCTGAGCAATCTTATCATTAGTTATCTACATACACTTCTTGCATGTTCCAGAGGCTAAGATAGCCATCTTGAAAAATCACACACACACACACACACACTCTCTCTCTCTCTCTGTCACACTCACACACTCAGTTGAGCCTTGGTGCTGAAGAAGAAGAGTATTAAATATACCATGGACTGCTAGGAGAACAAACAAGTTCCTCCTGGAGAGGGTGAAGCCAGGCTGCTCCTTGGAGGTAAGGATTCTGAAGCTTCATCTGACATACTTTGCAAGGAGGGACTGGTCCTTGGAGAGGGATGTCATGCTTGGGAGGGTGGAGGGACAGCGCACGAGAGGAAGACCCTTGATGAGACGGATTGATTCCGGCTCTGGGGTAATACGACAGTACTTATTGTCGGAGATAATAAGATTGGCAAGGGATAGAGCAGGGTTTAGGGCTGTTATACATAGGATAGCTATGAGCCGCAGGCGACTCCACGCACCTACAACAACAACCCCAAGGATAGAAAGCAACATATTCTTGCAGTCAAACAATAACAAGACCTTATCCTCTAAAAACTTAATGATAAATGAATGGCTCTGTTGTGTTTTTTTTTCCAGATGGTGTTTTTTAACATCCCGTTGATGGCCTACCTCTGTTGGAGCTTGTTGCAGCGCTGCTTTGGTCACAACTTTAGATCTCATCTCTACCAAGGAAAACACTTGAAAATTATACCGATTCACGTATTTATGTTACTACTGTACATCTGGCAGGCTTATTCCTGCTACTTTCTTCATGTGACATACGGCAGCCTAGCTTTTTTATTCTCCCCTTTGCGGACCTGGTTGACCCTTCTGACACCCATCCTCATTCGTTCTGTGTGGACACTGCACCTCACGGAGCTTGGAACCTTCATTGTGCAGTTAAAAAGTCATCTGACCTCCTGAAGTCAGCCCCAGCAGCCGCAGGGGGACCATGCTCCTGTCTCCACCCCCAGTGCAGGGTCCTGAACCAGCAACGTGTGGAAAGCCAATATTGGTGGGGAAGTTTCAGGAAACTGCTTCTCTTTGGACATCTCGACCAGTATTTAGAGGGATTGCCTACTACTGACTGGTGCAGAATGGATTGGAGAGAAAAAAACAAAACTCTAATTAATGCTGTGATTGTTTCCTTTCCCAAGGAGGCAAAAAGATGATTTAGCTTTGTCAATAGAAAGTCCTAATTTAGTAGATTCAGAGTGTATCATCAGACCGAGTGTATGTGTGGGAGTATATGAGGACCAAGATGTTGGGGTTAGCCCACGTAAAACACAAAGTATAGTGCCTGTCACTCAGCAGCTACCAAGGGTGACATATGGGGCAAGGAACTTGGCACTAAGTCCCAACTCTAACTGCCTTTAGAGAGATTCGCTCCTAGCCCTATTTTTCTGCAGGGCTGTGACACTCTGCTTCCTTAATGTTTTCAAATAATCAAATAAAAAGGAAGGAATTAATGAACAACCAGATATGTTGTGGCTTAACCCACAGGAAGCCGGAGGAGGTGTGGCTTAGCCTCGCGTCGGGAGGGGTGGCCTGGGAGCAAAGGTCTAACCTCTCAGAGCAGTGGGGGCGTGACTCGGCCTCGGGGAGGGGGCGGGGCCAGTTTTCCGGGGCGGAGCATGAAGAGTTGTTGCCGGAAACAGTCTCTACTCCTTGTTTGCGGAAGTGAAGTGTCTTCCGCCTCGCGTCTCTGACAGCTGGGTTTGCTGTCTCCAGGCCGGCGGCTGACATGGCGAGCACGGCTGCCCCAGCAGCCTCCAACCCCACGCTGGCTCCGCCTTTGGAACAGCTCGGGCACTTGGCGCTGGGGCTGCGGTTGCTCCTGCCTGGCCTTCGGGGTGAGTTGACGCATCGGGCAGGCGATGGAAGGGAGGGATGAGATTGGAAGAAGTCAGACTAAAACGGAGGTGGGGATCTGGGAGGATGGGGTGGGGAGCCAGAAGGACCTTGGCTTACCGCAGCTTTTTCTCTCACCACATCCCACGCTCTACCTCGACAAGTGGGCGAAGCCCAGGAGAACCTCGAGGAGTTTAATCGGGAGATGTTTTGGAAAAGACTCAGTGAGTGCTACTTCGTCCGGGACCCCTTTTACCTCTTTGATTTATCCTTGGGCCTTTCTGTACCTTGATTTGCGTCCCAACGTCTTTCCCTCCACTCTTCTCTGTGGAATGCCTTCCTTTTCCTCATCCTCACCATGGGGGTACTTCACCTTACTCATCCTCACCCCGTAGAAGGTAGAAGTTCTTAGCCTCACCTTACTCGTCCTCAGCACGTAGAAGTTAGAAAAACAAAGCATTAATTTTGGGAGGTGTTTTTGAGATGCCTCAACCGGTCACAGTGAAAGGGGAACGCAGTATCTTTAAAGATTATGCAGCAGCTGCTGCCTTATCTTTTTAGCACTGAAATGTTGGCACCTGCCTCCTTTTCCTCTAGATGAAGCAGCTGTGAATGTGTCCAGGGAAGCTACAACTCTGACCCTAATCTTTTCTCGACTTCCGCTGCCGTCTCCACAGGTGGGCTTTACCTCATTGTTGCCTTAATTAGCCTCTCATTTTTTTGCCACATTTTGTACTCAAGCCAGAGGATTTCATTCTTTCTTCTGTCGAATGAGGTTTAAATTCAAAAGATTGTTCTGAATATCAACTAAGGCAATATATGTAAAACTGCCTTGAGTGCTACCTGGCAAAGAGTAGGCAAATCTTCTAAATATTGGTACACTTAAAAATTCTACCTGTTTAATTCCCTCTCAATCACTTTTTAAAGAAGCCCTTGTTTGTTCCAGGTTTTCACATACATCCTCCCTGTTTGATAGATTAGCAAACAAGTTCAGATTTTGGTAAATAAGCAATTGGGCTAGGGTTTAAATTAGGGTCTATTTGATATCTAAGTTATATCCTTTTTTTTAAGTTGCACTTCATGAAACTTTTTCTTAATTATTTTTGCATTGGATAGTAACATGTATGGAATGAAAGTCCAAAGAAAGAATATTATAGCTAAAATTAGATGGATCTTGGCAGAAAGCAGAGAATACCAGAAGAATGCCTATCTGTGCTTCATTGACTATGCAAAGGCTTTTGACTGTGTGGATCACAAGCTGTGGCTGACTCTGAGAACAATGGGAATTCCAGAACATTTGATCGTGCTAATGCGAAACTTATACGTGATCCAAGAGGCAGTCCACAGAACAGAGCAGGGAGACACTGGATGGTTCAAAATCAAGAAGCGGGTTCATCAGGGATGTATTTTGTCTCCATACCTTTTCAATCTGTGTGCAGAACAGATCATCCGAGACTCTGGGCTGTACAGGAGGAGTGTGGCATCAGGATTGGTGGAAGAATCAACAGCCTGCGTTATGCAGATGACACAATCTTGCTTGCTGAAACTGAGGAGGACCTGAAGCATTTGCTGCAGAAGGTCAAGGACTGCAGTCTTCAATATGGATTGAAGCTCATCATCAAGAAAACAAAGATTCTCACCACTGGGCCAATTGGCAGCATCAGTATGGATGGTGAAGAGATTGAGATAGTTAACAGTTTTAGTTTACTTGGTTCCACAATCAACACTCTTGGTACCAGCAGCCAGGAAATCAGATGACAAACTGCATTGGGAAAGTCAGCTGTGAGGAACCTCTCAAGAGTACTGAAGAGCAATGATGTCAGGCTGGAGACTAAGGTGCACCTGATCCGGGCTATAGTCTTTGCCGTTATGTGCTATGCATCAGAGAGTTGGACAGTGAATAGGGATGATCGAAAGATAATTGATGCTTTTGAGCTGTGGTGCTAGAGAAGAGTGTTGAATGTAGCATGGACTGCTAGGAGAACAAACAGGTTTGCCCTGGAGAGGGTGAAGCCAGAGTGCTCCTTTGAGTCAAGGATTCTGAAGCTTCATCTGACATACTTTGGGCATGTTACAAGGAGGGACTGGTCCTTGGAGAGGGATATCATGTTTGGGAGAGTGGAGGGACAGCACAGCAGAGGAAGACCCTTGATGAGATGGATTGATTCTCTGAGTGGAGTGGTGGGAATGAGTGTGTTTGAAACGGCAAGGTTGGCACAGATAGACCGGCATTTAGGGCTCAAGGGACTCGATGGCACATAACAACAGCAACTCTTTCATGTTTGTCTCCCCTCTCCAGTTCCTTTTGTATTATTCTATACTTACACACATTCACATATGTTTGTGTGAATATGCCTGCTTTTTTTACAAGTGATAACCAAACCCAGTGCCATAGAGCCAATTCAAGCTCATAGTTGGAACCCTTTTGGGCAGAATAGAACTGCCCATAGGCTTTCCTAGACTATAAATGTTTACAGATGTGAACTAATCTCCTGAGGAGTGGCTGTTAAGTTGAAACCACCAACGTAATTGTTAGCATCCAGCTGCTTTAACTGTAAATCTACCAGGGTTCCTACACAAATGATAGGATGCCATATATACTTTTGTGGACTTGTAAATATTATAAATAGTACTGGGATGAACTTCCTGGTATAGTCTTTGTGGGTACATGTGTATGTTGTTAGAAAAATTCTAGAAGAAAAAGTTTACATTTTCACCTTTTATTATGAAACTAATGAAAATAAACATCTTTGCTGGGACCAAATAGGCTAAAATTTTCTAGTGGTATGTTGTTGTTATTATGTGCCACTAAGTCAGAACCAATTCATAGCTGACCCTTTAGTGGATTTTCAGAAGCTTTCAATCACATGGGAGGCATTTTCCTATCTTTCTCCGGTGGAGTAGCTGGTGGATTCAAACCACATGCCTTTGGATTGTCAGTGCAATCCTCTTCTCACATGGCCACCAGAGCTCCCTTTTCTTGTGCTGGTCATGTTATTGTGTACTATTGAGTTGAAACCAATCTATAGCTGTTTCTTTTTCTCCTACAGAGCAGCTGGTGGATTTGAACCACTTACCTTTGCATTGGTAGCCAATTCCTTACCACTAAACCACTGGAACTCCTTTTTCCAGTGTTAAGGCAACCTGATTTTTTTTTTATTTTTATTGTATTATTTTTATGTGTACCGTCAAATCAGATCTGACTGGTACGGGAGGAGATTGCCCCCTCCTTCTCCAGCAGAGCATCTGGTGGATTTGAACCACATACCTCTGGGATTGCAGTGCAGCGTCTTGCCCCTAGGCCACCAGAGCTCCCTTGGCAACCTGATTTTGAAGTAAATTATTTGAAAGTGTTATCTCATGGTCAGTAATTTTGGTCTATCTAGATGCTTTGAAATGACAACTATTTCTTTACTGAAGTCGTAATGGTAAACCTTCTCCATATTTCAGAGATCTCTGATGAAGAAAATAAGAGGTGACTTTCATAAGAGCACTTTAAGAACTTTATGGAACAAAGTCAATATTTCTATCCAAGGGACTAGTAATATTATCATATTTTTCTTATATGCTAATTTCTGTCTTTCAAATCCACATCATAGTCTCACTGCTGTTAAGCTGTTCAAACTCATAATGATCCTCTGTCAGGTTTCCATTGCTGTAAATTGCTCCTCTAGCTCCTGTTAATTTGGTAGTGGATTCAACTACTGGAGATGGATAGTGTTTGAATTATTAGTGAAACTTGCTACAGACTACTGGCATCAGAATGCCCCTAAATATACATGGACTTGCAAAAATGTATAGCTAGCAAGACTCCATGACGAAATTTATACCTTACACAGGTTTTTTATTTTGTAGGTTTTACTATACTTTAATAATAAAAATTGACAGTAGGCTTGATTTGGCCTGTGAGCCAAAGTACTGTAGTTGTCAACTATAGTGAATACCTGATAGTAGATCATCATGTTGGAATAGAGTAGATTCAGGATAAGTTTTTCCTGCTGTTTCTTTATCTTTTATGGAATGGTATCCTTAGTGTCTCTACCTCCTCCCTGGAATATGATGACTATAACACAAGGTATTACATATCAGAAAATATTTAATTATGTTGTACAAATGTCTGCTCTTTTCTACATTAGATAAATTAATCCTATTGGTCTAATCTTTTTCCCACGTTCATTCTGAATTTGGTCTCTCTCCTCACAGGAAACTCAGAGGTTCTGTGAGCAAGTCCATTTTGCCATAGAAACAGTGATTGCAGTGTACTATTTACTTCCCAAGGATCAGGGTAAGTAAGCCACTGAGTACACATAAGTGTTCAGTTCATAGGGTATAATCTTTGCTAACATGATAGATTATGTCCTGAGCCTTACCTTCATCTCAATTTGAGCATGCACCTTCCCCCCATAAAATGCAGATCAGAATAATTTAATAATGTGTCGTCTCTCAACAAGTAGCCACGTGAAGGTATGGATGCCTTGTCCCCTGTTTCTCCCAATATTCCCTGTCTTGTTCTATTCTAAGGCTCTTTATTCTTCTTACTGGCTCTTCTCTGTCCAACCCATTCTGACTGCTACAGCCACTGGCTGGATGTCAGCCCTGTATGTGAACCTTTGCTTTGACTGCTCTTTCCCACCCACATTGTATCACATCCTCTTTTCAAGCTCTTTCCTGCCTGGTGGGCGGGGAGAAAAGTGCAACAATGAATGAATGGAAATCCAAAATCTTTGTAAATGTTCATTGAAATTAATAAAAAAAAAAATACTACTATAAATCTTCAGAGTTGCCCCCATACGGTTTAGACTTTCAGTTTCATCCACATTTGTCAAAGAACTCCTGCCCTTCATAAATGAATATGTGGCTGTTACGGGAAGATTTGTTCTAGATATCTTTTGGACGATAACACTACAGAATAATGAGAGGAGTAAAAAGATGACATAGGGATATTAATAAGGTGTGAGTTTTGTGTTGAGCACTCCAGTTAAAGGAGATGGATGCATGTTAGCTCATAAATCTGTAACACTTAGACTCTTAGGAAAGCAGGTTATGACTTCTGAAAAGAAGACCAAGACTACTTACTCTTTGCGTTTGCCATAGGAACCACCCTGCGGAAGCTAGTACGGGCCGCCATACTAGACATTGTGGATAGCATGGCTCAGCTTGTGGAAGTGCTTTGTAGTGCTCCTGCTCAGAGGTAAGGCTGCCACCACTTGGATTATCACCTAATGGGGTCCTTTGCCTAAATGAGGGGGAAAACGGAATCTAACAGCAAATCTACCAATAGATAGGAGTAACATCCAGCGGGAAGGAATGCTCTAAGTTGACAACAACCTAGATTATTGACATATACTTATTGATTTCGCTCTCTAGCCCTGAGAACAAGGACCTCATTTCCTGTAACAGTGTCTTGACTGCCTGCCAGGAGGTGTCTCACATACCACGAGGTAGGTGAGAAGGGGAAGTGGGCCAGGACACTGATGTTATTGGCCAAAAAAGAGAATTCGCCTTATGCCCAGCTTCCAGCTTGGTGACATGCATGTATTTTAACTTACGTAAGGATTTTTGTGAAACATATAGAGTATCACCAACATCAGAAGATAGATATTAATACTTTTTACCAGTATTTGATTCTCATACTTCTAAATTTAAATTCCCTCCTACTATGGCTCCGTATCTTGTGGTTTGTTTTTCTGATCTGATCCAGGAGCACTGTTTTGAGACACAGTGAAGCAGTTATGAGGTAGAGCCAGGTAGGCCAAAAGCAGTGTTTGTCCAAGAGGACCATGATGAGAAACAGTGCATGACCCTTTTCTTTCTTTTTGGGATAAATCACCCTTGTACTTCTTCTTAGAGGAAATAAAGCTTTTTAGCCTTATCTTTGCAGACCCAAGCAATGTGAGTGAGAAGAAATTTTTATTAAACCATAGATTTTGTTTATTCTCTTTAGTACTCCCTTCTGTGGTTGCTTTTTGCCTTTTTAATAGAATTGTTGACATTTTCTTCTAATGCTAATGTTTCTTGTTTTTAACGCACAGATAACAAAGCTGCTGCCCTTTTAATGCTGACCAAGAGTGTGGATTTTGTGAAGGATGCACATGAAGAAATGGAGCAGGTAAGGCTATGCTGATCATTGGAAAACAACTCCATGATGAGTGAATGAGAATTATAAAAAGATATTTCCTGAGCATTGACTGAATACATCCCATCCTTATTCCCATCTTGTTTCCCAGCTCACGCCCCATGATGGTGTATAGTCCAGTTCCATTTCCCCCTTTTCTATTGCTCCAATAGGAGTGTGAGAACACAGTCTTTGGAGTGATGCAACCCTCTGACCATTAATGGCTGAGGTTTTTGTACAAATCAGAAATAGAGCACATGATGGGCTTCTCTTATTTTATATATCATCATTTGTTTTAGGCTGTGGAAGAATGTGACCCTTACTCTGGCCTCTTGAATGACTCTGAGGACAGCCTTGGGAATGATCATAATGATGCTGGGGAGGGTGCTTTGGGGTTTCCAAACAATCAAGATGCATACTGGTCAGAGGATGATCAGGAGCTCATAATCCCATGCCTCGCACTGGTGAAGGCATCCAAAGCCAGCCTGAAGAAAATCAGGATCTTAGTGGCAGAGAAAGGGAAGAAGGACCAGGTGGCTCAGCTGGATGACATTGTGGACGTTTCTGATGAGATCAGCCCCAGGTAAGCCCGTATCTCACTTTAGATGCCTAAGCAGTCTTGTTCTGGTCTCAGCTGTACTGTCACCTCAATGTATTCCCCCAATTTTGATTTTCAAAGCATTCAGACTTACAGAAAAGTTGAAAAAGTAATGCAGTTGAACACCCATTTATCCTTCATCTAGAGCCACTAATTGTTCATATATCTTTCCATATTGCCTTCTTTTCCTGTAAATGCATTTTTCTTCCTCTCCTCCTTCCCCTAGACAATTTAAGAGTAAGTGACAAACTTTAAAAATGGTGTGGTTGCATCAGACCTCCTGGTATAACTTGACAGGGATGAGGAGAGAGAATCAAGACCATCAGTCCAAGGCTGATTGTTATAAGGTGCAGGTCAAACGTACTTCTGCCTTCTGCCTTTTACCAATTCCAGCACCAGTCTCCCTCCCATGGCAGTCCCTACTTCTCTTCTAGGTTTGATTATTCACTGTAGTGGTTTACAGAATTTATGGATTATTCAGTTACTAAATTTATTAGGGAAATCATGGGTTACAATGCGGGATCAATAATGACTCATAATACACTTCTTCAGTCAGGACAGCTTCTTGCAAGCAGGTTTCTGAGCCTTCAGCCCTTTAGTCTCTTGACCCCTCGGCCTAGTTTATGCATAGACAGTTCTTTAGTTCTGTCATGAAGTGCCTAGAGATACCTGACTCAGCCAGTAAGATCCAGTTCATGCTCAGCTCTCTCACTCTCTTTTCAATCCCTCCTGCCTTTACTCTGTGGATTGGTGAGCTTATTTCCATCACCTGGAGGCAACCCACTCTACTTGCAAGCCTCCTGATCGAAGCCACTTAACTCTCTTGTTCTGTGCATGGTCTCAGATCCGCTACCAAGAATTCCATACTCCTCCTTCATCTTAATAGCAGGATGTCCAGTTCCCTCTTTAGGTCACACTTTATTTGAATAGTTCCATTCAGTCATATTTGGGACTTAGAAGGCCATATATGGTCAAAGCCACTGCTATAATACAGTTTATTTCAACTCATGTGATCCTCCGTCAGATTTCTGAGGCAGTTAATCTTCAGAAATAGTAAATTTCCATCTTGTCCTTGTGAGCCATTGGTAGATTTGAACCACTGATCTTTAAATTAGCAGCCCAAATTGAGAAACTAAAGAACATTCACATGATGAAATATTACACAGCACTAAGGAGCATCTATTTTGAAAATTACTACCTAACTTGGGAGAAACTGGAGAGTATTACGCTAAGTGAAATAACTCACTCTCATAAGAACAAATACTGCATAAGACCATTATTGTAGAAATAGATATCTAGTAACACGTGTATGAGGATCCAAGGAAGGGAGAGGTGGGAGCAGAGGGATAAGGAGGGTAGGGGGTAGGGGGGAAATCATCGGGTCGCACAATTTGGTGGCTGGATAGAGGGGGTAAAGGAGATGTAAAAGATCTGGTGGGGATCTGGAAAGACAGGGTAATCGTGGCATAGTTCAGTGATGATTAATTTTATAAAATGTAATACATGGGAATGATTGTATGAAATTCAATGTTAATGAAGGATAGTGTGAAACATAGTGTATACAAACTTTGTAAGCAAACCAATATAAAATAATTTAAAAAAAGCCTAACACATAATGCACTGTGCCACCAACATTCTTGTTGAGGTTTTTTTTTGCGGCAGGGGGGTATTTTTTTAAACCCCTATCTCAAAAAACAAGCAAAATCAAACAGACTGCCATCAGTTCCAGCTCATATCAGCCTTCCATCAGGTTTCCAAGACTGTCAGTGTAAAGACGGGGAAACTGCCCATCTTTCTTTCTCAGACCTGCTGGTAGAGTCACACCACCAGGCAAACACTCTCTTAACAATGTTAGTAGAATTCAGTCCATGGCTAGAAGGACCATATTAAATAATTCACTGCACAATACAGACAGCAATACAATTTCATCTGTAAATGCTTCAACATGTATCTAAGAACAGATACATTTTCTACATGAACACAATATAATTATCACATCTAAGAAATTGAATATTGAATACAGTATAATATTAAAATGTCTCCAATTGTTTCTTAGAATGTCTTGTGTAGTCTTTTTTTAAAATCTAAATTTGGTCATGATCTCACATTCCCTTGGGTGGTTATCTTCGGTTTTAGTCATCTCTGAATTAGAGTCTTCCAACCCTACACCCTTTCACCCACTATAAAGTCTTTCTTGACATTGACATTTTTAGACTGCCTAGACTATCCAACAGTCTAACTCATATGATTGATTGGGTTAATTTTCACTGCAGAATACCAGATGATAAAATTTTTTTTGTGTTTATTACTTCACAATAGCATATTAGTTTATCCCATTTTTTGTTAATACTAAATTTGAACATTTGGTTAAAGTTGTACCTGCTAGTGTAAAAGTAAATGTACCTCTTAGCCAGTGATTTAGTTTCCTGTGATAAACCTTACTTATGTCAGTTACTAAGTTGATGGTTTCAGAGACTCATACATTTTTTTCTGAATCAGTCATTCCTATAACTAAAATAGTGTCCCCACTTCCCACCCCAGCTTCCCAGAAAACCAGGGCATGTATATGTTCTTTAAGTGCTTGTTGAATTGATTCTTGTTGGTTGCCTGGCTTCTCAATTTAAGACATCTCTGAGATTATTAGTTTCATCCTTAGAAACAACCCAGCTGTATTTCTTTGGGTTTTGTTGTGTGTGAGTTTGTTTGTGTTTTTTTTTTTAAATAGTATTTTTATTCTATACAGGTTTACTACAAAGTTCATATACCTTGTTTTTCACACCAAATCTTTCCCATTTCATTTACCCACCCCTTTCTCTACCCTTCAAATTGTACAACCCTATGATTACCCTCCTACCCATCCTCACTCCTCTGCCCCGGCCTCCCCTCTTGGATCCTCATACACATCTATTTCTACAATAATGGTCTTATACAGTATTTGTCATTTTGGGACTGAATTAGTTCACTTAGCATAATGCTCTCCAGACCACCCCAATTAGGTAGTAATTCCACTGTGTGACTGTATCATAATTTCTTAATCCATTCGATTGTGGTTGGACATTTGGGTTATTTCCATATTCTTGCGATTGTGAGTAATGCTGCTATGAACATTGGTGTACAACTAGTTGTGTTTTGCTTCCTTTTTCATTCATGATTATTTTTGTTTTATGCTCTTAGTGTTGATGATTTGGCTCTGAGCATATATCCACCAATGTGTCACCTGACTGTGCGAATGAATGTAAGTACTTGCTTTGAGCCAATAGCTACAGACCTGATCAGTAGAATTCTCCTATTTACTAGTACATATTTCACTAGAGTACAATTGGTAGAAGTACAGTATAACTTCATAGTGGTTGCATATATTATACATTTGCTGAAGTTGAATCATTATAGCTATGAGCTTTGATAGTTTTCTATAACTAGTTGGGTAACCCTCTAGAAAGACCCAGAGACCTTAGAAAATGTTGCTTTGAAACAAAAGTCTTAATTACCATTGTGATTTAAGAACCCTTTTTTTTTTCAAAATGACTTTGGTATTTAATAAAGGAGGAACGTTAAGAATGACAGGCAGACAAACAAGGAAAAAAACCACCCCCAAATCAAAACATTTTCTTACACTTCTTAACAAAGTTCATACTGACAGTGACTGGGAATCTGGAACAGCTAATTTGCTGTGAACAAAATGGCTTACAAGGACTGTAAAGTTGGAAAGTAAAACAGCCTTGTTTCCTAAGGGGCGGTGAGCATTCTGACAGTTGCTTCAAACCTTATGACAGTTAGGGAAATTTCTGAAGTTACATTGTATTTTTGGAAAGTGGGAATTGAGAGATAGTGGGGGGAAAAGTCCTGGGAAACCATCCAAGTTTTTAAAAAAAATCTCTTCACTTCGTGGCTCTCCTGCTGTGATTTCAGCTCTCACAAGTTCACCAGATCTCCCTCATGTTGTTGCTGTGTACCATGCTTTAAAAACGGCTTAATTGAGGCAGTTGTTGAGGAGAATCTCACTGTCCTCCCAGATAGATCTGTAATCAAGTGCTTATGGATATTGAAAACAAAAAAGCGACAAAACTTCTTAATCTGAAGATATAACTTTAAATTTCTAATTTAGGCAGAAATAAGTGTTCCAGAAACTTGATTCTAATATACTGGTTGATTTAATACTGGTTAATTTAATACTGGGTGATCACAGAGGTCCAAGATTAAATTTTCTTTTCAAATATTGTGCCTCTTGCTAGTTCATACCCCTCAAATTCTTCTAACATTTTTGGAAAGAAAAATCTTCTAGTAATATTTTATAAATTAATGTAATTGATCACCACAATGTACAAATACACTGTGAAATTTAAAAGATTTTTTTTTCATTTGTATTTAAAAAAGTTGACTTTAAAAACACCTACAACAGTACATTGACAGGAAACTACCAGAAACTCAAGCTGGATTCAGAAGGGGCCATGGAACAAGGGATGCCATTGCTAATGTCAGATGAATCTCAGCTGAAACTAGAAAATACCCAAGGGTTTTTTGTGTCTTATTGACTGTATGCAAAGGCATTTGACTCTCTGAATCATATCAAATTTTATGGCTAACATTGAGAAGAGTGGGAATCTCAGACACTTAATTGTACTCATGTGAAACTTGTACATAGACTGGACAGAACAGGAGAACACTGCATGGTTTATAATCAGGAATAATGTGCATCAACATTGCATCTTTCTCCATATCTATTCAGTCTGTATGCTAGGCAAATCATTTGAGAAGCTAACCTAAATGAAGAATAATGCGGCATCAAGATTAGAGAAAGACTCATCAACACCTGTAATTATCAAGATGATACAGTCTTGCCTGCAAAAAATAAAGACTTCTAGAACTTACCGCAGAACGTCAAAGACTATACCTTCAATATGAATTACATCTCAATATCAAGAAAACAAAAAATCTTCACTGAATCAGGAGGCAAAATCATGATAGATGGAGAAAAGATTGAAGTTGTTAATGATTTCATCTTGCTTGAATTCACAGTCAACATCAATGACAACAGCATCCAAGAAATCAAAAGATGTATTGCATTGGGAAAATCTGTCAGGGACCTCTTCATAGTGCTAAAGATTAAAGATGTCAGGTTAAAGACTAAGGTGTGCCTGCTCCAAGCCATGATCTTTTGGTACTTCTTATGCATATTAATGTTAATCAGTAATAATGACACAATAGATGTCTTTAATGGTGGTATTGGAGAAGGTTACTGAATATCCTTTTGGACTACCAGAATAACAAAATATCTGCCTTGGAGAAACTGCAACCAGGATGCTCCTTAGAGTCAAGGATGGAGAAATTTCACCTTATATATTTGATCATGTTGTTAGGAACAGTCAGGCAGAGATAGGGTCAGAGAAAGAGAGGAAGATCTTCACTGACACAGTTACTGTAACAATAGACTTGAATACACCAGAATTGGTGCAGATAATATCAGGATAGGGCAAGGTCAGATCTGTTGTTCATAAAGTTTCTATGAGTGGTAGTTAACTGGATGGTACCTAATAATAAGTAAGCATTTTTCGCTATGTGCTTTGTGGTTTAATCCATACATGTACTGTATGTGCCTCTTATACTAGTGGCCTATGCATATTCCTGTGTATCTTGATATTCATGAAATTCTGTACATGGCTTTTTAAAAAAATCTGCTTTATATTCTTTATTACTAGCAGTTAGAACAAATACAGCATTCTTATTTTTGCATGCTTATTTTAAGGTTTTTTATTTGCTTTATGTTTTGTGTTACTTGAGTTATTTTAATATTTTAGCTCTCCTTTCATTTTTATAGGGTATCTTGAGTGGTATAGTCCATAGGGGATTGTGCTTCTAACTTGAAGGTGGTACCTCTGGTGGTTTGAATCCACAGGGGGCATTGAGGGAGAAAGAAGGGCAATCTCCCTCTCATTTTACAGCCTCTGGAAACTCGGGGGAACATCAGCTATGACTTTGTTTCAACTCAATGACAGTGGGTTAAGAGGGACTTTCTCCTCCTTTTTATGGTGGTGCTCAGTGTGATTAACTTGTGTTTCTTTTCTAGTCTGCAAAACTTGTATCTGTTTTAAAGAAGACACTTGAAATTACAAAGTGAGTATGAGAATTTCGTTAGAATTATTTTATATTTTTATCCAGCCATTCTTAGCTCCTATACGTCTATTTCAGGAAGTGCAAGATAGCCGAGGTGGGATTTTCTTTCTACTTCAGTTGAACTTCTGCAGAGAAACTTACCTTTTCTTGTTATAGTTTCTTTTGTGCTTCCTTTTGGGGTTAGTGTTTTCCTCAACACTATAATACATTTAATGTCCTTTTATCCTGTATTCTTTTTGCAGAGCAAGTCATGTGGCCCCTCAGCCAGAAGATAGTTGGATCCCGTTACTGATTAATGCCGTTGATCATTGCATGAACAGAATCAAAGAACTCACACAGAGTGAACTTGAATTATGATTTTTCAGGCTTTTGTAGTCTCCTCTCTCCATCTTTCAGTGTCACATCCAGCCACTGATGTCTGCTTTAAAAACAGCTAGATTTTATTGGCTATTAGTCATGTATTGGATATTAAATAATCATTATTTATGAATCATATTGTAGGAATTATTGAAATGATTCTGCAAAATTTTAATTGAAGTGAACAAAGTAAATAACTTTTCCTAAACACAAACACACATTAATACAATAAAATAAAATTATGCCAGAATTCTTTATGTATCAAAAGGAAGTTTCTGTCTATATAACAAGAAATATCATTACCAAAGTTGTTGTTTTAGCCAGACTGGCAGTTATTTATAAACCATATGAGTGTGATGTATTTTTCTCTGCAAGATGCAGAGGATAGTTGCACCCCAGATATATCCAGGGTAATTCTCTCCTACAATTTTTTCTTGTTAGTTTTTTTAAAATTTTTATTTTATTATTATTTTGTGTATGTGTACCATCAAATCAGATCTGACTGGTACCGGAGGAGATTGTCCCTCCTTCCCCGGCAGAGCATCTGGTGGATTCAAACCATGTACTTCTGGGATTGCAGTGGAGCTTCTTGCCACTTGGCCACCAGAGCTCCCTCCTCTTGTTACTTTTTAAAAACTCTTTACTGTGCCTTTGGTGATATTATACATAGTAAATTGGTTTTCCAATCACTAGTCCGCACACAGATTGTGCTGATGTTGTTTGCAGTCTACCCTATGTGTCAGTACTCTCTTGATTTCCTCCCTGGGTTCTCCATTTGGGTTTGTCTAGTTTCTGCACCTCCTTGTCTTCTCTTTGGGTTTGGGCAGTTGTTATCCTTTGGGTTTCATGTGTTGATTTTTCTCAGGAGCACATTATTAGAACTCGTTTAAGATTGCTATAAGGAGCACACTCTTGTTATTTTGTTTACAGTCATTATTTCGGCTGAAAGTTAGCTCCTGGGAGTGTCTCCACTTTCAATGAAGAAGACTGTCACAGGGCAGTAATTTGGGAGTTCCTCTAATCTTTTTTCAGATCACTAAGTCTGATCCATTTTTTGCTTTTTTCTTCAGTTTTACATTTTTCACCCATTCTAACTGGGACCACCATTGTGATCTTACTTGGTGTGGTGGCCAGTCACCAGCTGGTTCTTTTGGTCTCAGGTTAGATGGGGAAGTGATTCATGTGTTGTTAGTCCTTTAGACTAATTACTTCCTGGCATATTTGGGGTTTTTGTTTCTTTGTAGAGTTGAGACCAGTATTCTTAGATGAGTGCTTGCAAGTTTTTAACTACTCACCAGACCTAAGTCACAGAATATTTATGAACTTTGTTTTGCTAGTTGTACAACCTCCCTCATCTGGGCCACCATTGCTCCTGTTTACTTATGTATCTACTAACAAATTGTTAGTCACTGCTTTTGTTGCATGATTATGTATGTTACAGTATTTACTGTAGTTATTTGTTATCCTTTTTTTTTTTTTTTTTTTTTTACTCCAAAGGATTTATTGAGACAAGATTTTGTGTACTTGTTATTCTTATATACTCTATCTTCCTTTGTCTTGGTAATGTGTTAATTTCCTCCATACTGTGTATTGCCTTTTCCTTTACCAGAATTAACCATATTAATTTTCCCTTACTCTTGTCCCTTTTATTGGTAACCATCAAAGACTTTCTTTCTGTGTGTTAACCTCTTCTTGGCTTTTTATAATAGTTGTCTCACAGAGTATTTGCCCTTTTGTATTTGACTTATGTCATTCAGTATGTCTTTCAGGTTCATCCATGTTGTGAGGTATCTCATGGACTTGTCATTATTATTGTTATTGTTATGTGCCATCGAGTTGTCTGTGACTCAAATCGTTCCTATGAATACTAACTCTGAATTCTGCCCTAACCTGAGCCATTTTTACTGTCTCTGACACACTTACCCTCATTATCACAGTTACCATGTCTATCCATCTCATCCAAGGTCTTTTTCTCTTGTGCTGTCCCACCAGTCTTCCAAGTATGCTGTCATTCTCCAAGGACTAATTGCTCCTGGTCACATGCCCAAAGTATGTCAGATGGAGCTTCAAAATACTTGCCTCTAAGGAGCAGCCTAGTTTCACCCTCTCCAAGACAGACCTGTTTATTCTCTTGACAGTCCATGGTATATTCAGTACTCTTCTCCAGCACCACAACTCAATGGTATTGATTCTTCTTCTGTCACTCTTAGCCATTGTCCATTTCTTTGATGCTCAGCAAGTAATTGTGAAGACCACGGCCTGGATCAAGTGTACCTTAGTCTCTAGACTGACATTGTTGCTTTTCAGCACTCTGGAGAAGTTCCTGACAGCATATTTTCTCAACGCAGCTCGTCTTTTGATTTCCTAACTGCTGGTGCCAAGAATGTTGACTGTGGACTTGAGCAAGATGAAATTGTTAACAATCTCAGTCTCTTCTCCATCTGTCATGATGCTGCCAGTTGGCCCAGTGGTGAGAATCTTTGCTTTTTGTATGAACTTCAATCCATATTGAAGATTGCTGTCCTTGACTTTTCTGCAGCAAATGCTTCAAGTCCCCTTCAGTTTCAGCAAGGAAGGTGTCATCTACATAACACAAGTTGTTGAATCTTCTTCAAGAGTAATGTCACATTCCTTCTTATAAAGTCCAGCCTTCTGAATGATATGGTCTGCATATAGATTGAAAAGATATTGAGAAAGGGCACATCCCTGATGCATTCCTTTGTTGCTTTTGAACCATGCGGTGTTTCCTTGTTCTATCCAAATGACTTCTTCCTGGTCTAAGAACAGGTTTCACATGAACACAATCAAGTGTCCTGAGATTCCCATTCTTCTCAGTGTTAGCCACAATTTGTTATGATCTACATAGGTAAACATCTTTACATAGACAATAAAACACAAATAGACATTTCTGCTGATACTCTTTGCTTTCAGACAAGATTCATTTGATAATTGCAATGATGTTCCTAGTGCCACAGCCTCTTCCAAACCCAGCTTGTGTTTCTGGCAGTTCTTTGTCAATATACTGTTCTAGTTGTTTTTGGATAATCTTTAGCAAGATTTTGCTTATTTGTGATATTACTGATATTGTTTGATAATTTCCACATTCTGTTGGATAATTTTTTTTTAAAAATAGGAATAAATACCAAGCTCTTTCAGTCAATTGGCCAGGTATCTTGTCCTCCAGATATCTTGGTACAACCTGATGAGCACATTCAGGACTGCATCTGTTTGTTAAAATATCTCAGTTGGTATTCCACCAATTACTGTTTATAGTTGTATATAATACTACATTGTATGCATGTACTACAGTTTTTGTTCATTCATCCACTAATGTACACTTGAGTATTTCCAATTTCTTTGCTATTGGCAGTACTGCAGTAAATTTGATGTGCATATATCTGTTCATGTCATAGCTTTCATTTTTCTAGGCTGTTTACCTAAGAGTAGGATTGCTCAATTATAAAGTATTTTTATTTCTGCCTTTTAAAGAAATAGTTTTGTTTTCCACAGTGACTGTATCATGTTACATTCAGACCAGCAGTGTATAAGAGTTCTGACCTCGCCATAACCTTCCCACCATTTGTTGTTCTCTGTGTCTTTGATGAGTACTCTCTTATTGCCAAGGTGAAATTATAGGAAGACCATTGGAAGTTTGATTTCTCAATCCCTAGAGAAAGACATGATTGGTAGAGAGTCAGTGAAAAAGAGAAAGACTAAGCAAAATGGATTGACACAGTGCCTTTAACAGTGTGCTTAAGTACAGCCATGAGGATTGTGTAGTGTATCATTCTGTTACACAGAGAGTTGCTGTGAATGGGAGCCAACTTGATGGCACTTAGCAACAACAATGGTTAATGTTGACCTTTTCATGTGTTTGTTAGCTGTCTGAATGTTGTCTCTTGTAAAATGTTCATGCCCTTTGACCATTTTTTTTAATTGGATTGTTGTCTTTTGTTGAGATGTTGATGTTTGCTAGACATTTTTTTAATACAAAATTTTTGTTTTATACGGGCTTAGTTACAAAGTTCATATACATTGTTTTTCACACCAGATCTTTCCCTTTTCTTTTACTCCTCCTTCCACCCATCAAACTGTGTGACCCTATGATTGAGCCTCCCTCATCCTCATCCATCTCCCCCCACCCCAATTTTGGATCCTGATACACATTCTATAATAATGGTCTTATACAGTATTTGTCATTCTGGGACTGAGTTCACTCAGCATAATGCTCTCCAGTCCCTCCTAAGTTAGGTAGTAATTTATAAAATCATTGCATCTGTATGCTGTATAGTATTCCACTGTGTAAATGTACCATAATTTCTCAATCCATTCCATTGTGGTTGAACATTAGGGCCGATTCCACGTACTTGTGATGGTAAATAACGCTGCTATGAACATTTGTGTACAAGGCTCTGTTTGTGCCTCAGTTCTCATTTCCTCAGGGTATATTCTAGGCAGTGGAATAGCTGGGTCATATGGAATTTCTTTGTTCAGGTTTTTGAAACACCAAACTGCCTTCCACAGTGATTGTACTATTTTACAATCCCACCAACAATGTGTGAGTTCTTTTCTTGGTACATCCTCTCCAATATTTATTACTTGATGCCCTGTTAAACGTTGCCATTGCTACAGGATGAGATGGTATCTCATTGTGGTTTTGATTTGTATCACTCTTAGTACTAGCAATTTTGAGCATTGCTTCATGTGTCTGGAATTGCCCTCCTCTGTTAAAAGTACTTTCCATGTCTCTTGCCCATTTTGCAATCAGATTATCAGTCTTTTCTGAAGGCCCAGGAGTATTCTAAACTTTTGTTATGGACCCTTCTCTGAGATGGTGTTGCCAAATGTTTGTTCTGTTCCCAATCAGTAGGTTTTCTTTTCACCCTGTAGGAAAAAGTTTTTGTTGACTACACAGATTTAATCTTTAGAAGGTACCATTCATCAATTTAATCTTCTTCAGAGTGTGCCATTTCTGGCTGCATTTGGCATCTCTTCACACCGTAGACTAGCCTTCCAAGCTTGAAACCAGTTTGTCTCTTACGAACTTTATGGGGGCCTTACTCTCAGGTCACTGACCCACCTTGAATTGATTTTTGTGTATGGTGTGAGATGTGGATCCTGTTTTACCTTTCTGCAATTAGGAGTCCAGTTTTGCCAGCACCATTTTAAAAAACCTAAATAAATGTAAAAATGTTCCCTGTTCATGGATAGGAAGACTCAATATTGTAAAAAAGACAGTCCTGTAAAAAACAATCTACACAAAAACAACACAATCCCAGTACAAATACCACATTCATTTTTCAAGGAGATTGAAAGGGAAATTGCCAAGTTTATTTGGAGAGGAAAGAGACCCAAATAAGCCAAGAACTACTGAAAAACAAACATGAAGTGGAGGCTTAGCACTCCCTTACCTCAAAAAACTACTCCACAGCGGTAGTAAGCAAAATAGCATGGTGCTGGTACAATGATAGGCATATAGACCAATGGAAAAGAATTGAGAACCCAGAAATGGACCCATCTATATACAGTCTATCTACTGATACTCGACAAGAAAATAAAACCTATCAAATGTTTGCTATGCATTTTAGAAATTAAACTCTTGTTGAATATATCATAGTAAAACCTTTTGCCTCCATATATAAGTTCTCTTATGTATTTTTTCAATTTGCAATAAGATTTATTACTGTTGAAGATTCTGATGGTCTCAGTGAAATAGTAACAAGAGGTAAAATGATTGTCTAAAGTTTCTTTCTATTGGAAATGCAAATGGATTGAGACTAGGACATTGTTTTCATCTGAGTTTATAGGCGTAAAGGTCTGATTCTCATCAGAAGTTTATTTTAAATTAAAGTTATTCATTTAAAAAATTACTCCAGGCAATAAAGTTAATATACCTGAATGAAATGTGTATCTAGCTAGTAACAGCCTGGTCATTTTTATAGATAAGGATATATGTGCATTTCCAAAGTAAAGGATGAATTGTGTGAGATCTGTCATGATTCTGTTCTAAGTTTTGTTTAACCTTTATTGTCCATTGTCCTGTGAATGTTACAGAACTTTTCACTGCTGAAGATGAGCAACTAGACTTGCCAGCTTTCTCTTTGTAAACAAGTGACATCCACTTGATTGTAACAAGCTAGTATGTTCAACAATATGGAGTTTCCCTATCTGACTTAATAAAGTGCTTGAACACTGAAAAAAAAATTACTCCATAGTGCTCTTAGCATTTCAGTGTGTTCTATGTTACTATTCTTATTGGTAAGTACTTTTGAATGTTATTCCAACTTATTCCAGCCTCAAAAACTCTTTTTTGCGTTGGATTGGTTGTTTAGGCTTGTCCAATTTATTGAATAGATTTTTTAACTTATAAATACTTTTATTGTTTTTGCTGTTTATTATTGTTGCATAAACTCTAACTCATAGCGACCTTATATACAACAGTTATGAAACCTTCCCTGTCCTGAGCCAGTTTCATCATCTCTGACACACCTACCCTCATTACCCCAGTAACTGAATCAATCCACCTCATCTAGGGTTTTCCTCTCTTGTGTTGTCCCTCGATCCATCCAAGCATGATGTCCCTCTCTAAGGACTGATGCCTCCTTGCAAAATGTCAAAGTATGTCAGACAGAGCTTCAGAATCCCCAAAAGTAAATACCAGTTTTTGTAAATAAAAAAGTAACAGATAAGACAGTTCATATCATTTTAAGAGCATTTTCAGTTATTCCTATTACAAAATTATTGCCACTTAAATTCTTTTTTCATATCATTCTGGAAGATCACATATTGAGAAACAAAAGAAACTTATAGGAATGGATATTTCAATGACATACAGGAATTTATTACCTCTAATGCCATTTATCTCCCTTCTATCAGTGTAATTCACCACATCTGACTTTCTGATGTATCCTTGGTTGATTTAGGTCTAGCCAGAAGGAATAGTTATTCTTTTGAGTGATTAATATGTGCTTATGTTGAAATTCATTAAGCTAAATGGCTATAATTTTGTAAAAAGTGTTACTCTATGCATTTAACAAATACCTTAAGTGAAGAACTTATTCTGAAATCAAACTAGTGCTGAAACAAAACCAAAGCAAAAAAAAAACCTACAGAAAGTTCTTTTTCTTTAAAATTTATTATTAATTTCAATGAAAATTTACAGAGACTTTGGATTTCCACTCATTCATTGTTGCACTTTTGTCCCCTCCCAACCCTCCCCCCTAGTACACTACCCTCTTGGAAAAGTAAAAGGAAAATTCTTTCATTGTTTTACAAACCCTCCCCCAGGTCCACTCCACTCTGCAGGCTTCGCCCTAGACCCCTGTCATGACAAAAATACATAATCACATATCCCTTTTAAAGTTTTCTCCCTCATTTATTTCAATGCAGTATACATTATTGAACCCATTTTTCTCAGTCTGCCCCCCACCCCAATGTCAGTCCTGTTTTACAACAGTGGCACCATGCACTATTTGTCCTTTTGTGACTGAGATACTTCACTCAGCATAATGTCCTCCAGGGTCACTCATTTTGTATAATATTGCATGAGTTCCTTGTTTTTCAATGCAGCGTAGTATTCCATTGTGTGAATATACCACAGCTTCTCTATCCATTTGTTTGTTGATAGGCACTTAGGTTGTTTCCAACTCTTTGCTATTTTGAACAAAGCCGCAATAAACATGGGTGTGCATATATCTGCTTGGATGCCAGTTATGGCCTCGTTAAGGTATATTCCCAGTAGTGGAATTGCTGGGTCAAAGGGTATCTCTATTTACAACTTTTGAGGAAGTGCCACACCACCTTCCACAGTGGTTGCACCATTTTACACTCCCACCAACAGTGAATAAGGGTTCCAGTTTCTCCACAACCTCGCCATCATTTGTTGCTTGCTGTTCTGTTAAATTTTGCTATTATGACTGACGTGAGATGATATCTCATAGTTGTTTTAATAGAAAGTTCTTTTTCTTTATGGAGCCCATTTTATATACACTTAATATTTTATTTTCCTGACTGGGCTAAATTCATTATTTCTCAGACTAGTTATGTGAAGGCTAATGAACATAGGATTTGAATAAACATTTCTCTGTAGCTGAATCTACAAAGTCAGATGCTCTCATTATGTTGTATATTTTAGAACTTTGTTCAATCATCTATTAATAATAACAATCATTAGTATAATTTTGGTATTATTACCTAAAAATTCCACTTTTGGCTAATACTACCAACTTCAGCAGGTATAAAAGAATGATTTAAATGTTAGGATCTTTCTCTACCTATGGTTAATGATTGTACTAGTATACAGTAAAATGGTTGTGAATTTTAAAAATTTGAATGAACACCATTTCAAAGGCATCCTTATTATTCAAATCTAGTAGTTTCTATTCTAAACACTGGGTCTTTTGGTGGTCTTGAGCTGGGTTGACAAATTGATAGCAATCTAGTTCTGCTTTAGTCATTCTTCTACTTCACATGAATATTGAGATTCATTTGTCTGGTAGGTGAAGTTTCCCCTCCTAGTGCATTTGCTTTAAGATTGTAGCTGCATTGAGTGTGCTGGGGGAGAAGGGCAGTTGAGCAGCTGGTTTTTTAAGCTGGATGTTCAGGGTCTACCACCCTGACATTTTTGTAGTTGGTTAGGTTCTGGAACATATTGCAGTCCATTTCCACTGTTAATCTCTGGAGTCCCACGTGTGTTGGTGTAAACTGGAACTGGGTTTTCAGAGCATTTCCAGGCCGCACTGAACTTAATCTGAAATAAAAGAAAAGCAGGTGCTAATTCTGTCCCAGGTCCTTGCTTGAAGCAAGAAAACCAAACCTAAATTCAACCATATTACTGCTTACATTAAATATCAACAGTCTAAAGCATAAAATGAACTGTTCTTAGGGTGGATTTTAAAATTACAAGACCAAAGAGAAGACGACTGTCAATGAGATGGATTGGCACAGTGGCTGCAGCAATGGGATCACGTATATCAGAGAAGACAAAGGTGCACAGGATAGGACAGGGTTCAGATCTATTGTTTTTATGGTTGCTGTAAGTCATACTTGATGGCACTTAATTAACAATGAAGGATTAAATATAGATGAGTCAAAGGATAAAATGTGTTCTATTTTACTAATTTTGTTTGTCATCAAGTTGGAACTGACCCATAGCTGACCCTCCAGTGGGTGTTCAGAGGCAGTTAATTGCTTGGGAGGAGATTGCCTATCTTCCTGCAGAGCCGCTGGTGGATTTGAACTTTGTCCTTCAGGATTACAGTAAAGCTTCTCACCACTAGGCCACCAAAGCTTCCTTAGGCAATGCATATTTCAGAGGAGGGAATAAAACCTAACAGCAACCCTTACTGGATATAAGGAAGGTTATTTCAGAATGTTAAAATGGCCAGTTATTAAAAAGACTATGTTGTTGTTCTATTTTTTTAATTTTTATTTATTTTTGTGTGTGTGTTACCGTCAAATCAGATCTGACCGGTACAGGAGGAGATTGTCCCTCCTTCCCCAGCAGAGCATCTGGTGGATTCAAACCGTGCGCCTCTGGGATCTATGTTGTTGTTGATTGCCTTTGAGTTGAGCACGACTCATAGCGACCCTATGAACAGAAGGCCTGAAGCTCATTTACAACTATCAACATTTATCAAAGTTCACAGAGTTTCCGGAGGCACATTGTTTAGGAAGTGGATGCCACACCTGCTTCCAAAAACACCATAAGAATCTTAAATATCTTTGTCCTTAATAAAATAACTTCAAACAACAGGAAAAAAGTTCTAGAAAACGGAAATGGAAATAGTCAAACTCCACAAATACTTTGCAGAGATACACATTTTAGTACTTTGTGTTAAAACAGGTGGTTGTACAGAACTGAATGGATTGAGAAATTTTGGTACAGTCACGATAGAGTGCTACACAGCATGCAGAAACAATGATTTTGTAAATCACTACCTAATTTGGGAGGGACTGGAAAGCATTATGTTAAGTAAACTAACTCAGTCCCATATGGACAGATACTGTATAAGACCATCATGGTAGAACAATTATGAGAATCCAACAAAGGGGAGGGTGGGAGCAGAGGGGTGAGGATATAGGTGGGAGGAAGTAATCATAGGGTCATACAATTTGATGGGTGGAGGGAGGGGTGAATTAAGGAAATGGGAAAGATCCAGTGTGAAAAACAGTGTATGTGGACGTTGTAAGGAAACCAGTATTTTAAAAAGTTTATTTTTTAAAAAAAAAAACTCAAAACCCCCCACAAGTGCTTGTAAATGAGCTGTTGAGAGGCTCTCTACTGAGCAATTGCATAGTTTAGAAGAAAAGCATCTTATTCTGAGGGCTTCTGGACTTACTCTCATTTCTTTTACTACAACATGTGGCTTAATTCTGGTTGGATTCTTAGTCATAGTACTGAGGTATGTTTGGGAAAGCTGTAGGTTTGGAACCCTCACTGCTAAGTTGACTAGATGCAGTGGGCATTTAGAGAAGGTGTCAGGGAGCCAAGAGGTAGCATTTAATGTCCTCTCAATCATCCCTATCTTGCCTCTGAACTTTTTGGTGACTAAGGCAATGGTGCAGGTTTCCTTTATGGACTTTGGCCCACGATTGACCTGGGAATCCCTCCTCCCAGCTGGCAAGAGTGACTGAGTTTCATGAGGTGGGTAGTGACTTAATAATCCTACACCCTGATAAGGGACTTCACAGACTGTAGAAACATATCTTGGACATCAGGCTGTATTGTATATTTGATGAGGGATTCCGTGAACATAAAGAATTAATGAAAGAAGACAACATCTAAATCAAAGTACTAATGCAAACAAAAAAATAAAATATAAGCAACTCCTGCAAATCAACAAGATAAAAGTCAGGAACATCAAAAGAAAAGTGGGCAATTAATAGAAACAAACTGTAGAAGATGAAGCCAAAAAAGGTAGTGAGTATAAGAAAATTTATAAATGAAAACAATGATGAGATTTCTTTTTGTCCTATCGTGCCATCCTCATCATCTCTGGACATTCGAGCCCATTGCTGCAGTCATTGTGTCAGTCCATCCTGTTGAGGGTCTTTCTCTCACTTAACCCTCCATCTTTCCAAGCATGATATCCTGCTCCAAGGAATAACTTCTAGCAACATGCCCAGAGTATGTGAGATGAAGCTTTGCCATCCTTGCCTTCAAGGAGCGTTCTAATTGCACTTTCCCAGAGACATATCTTTGTTCTTTTGACAGTCAGATATTCAGTACTCATCTCCAATACTAAAATTTAAAGGTATCAATTCTTCTGACATCCTTATTCACTGTCCTGGTCTCAGATGCATAGCAAGTGACTCAAAAGACAATGTCCTAAATCAGACACACATAAAACCCTCCCGGACTTCCAGAAGCAGTATTGACTCATGCAGCCAATGCACAAACAAATGTGACAGGTACATTTAGGACCCAGCATTTCCCTTCCTGGGTACTTAGCTGTTGGATTTTTTTTAAGTTTTATTTTTAATTGAAAAATGTTTATTGGCTAATGTCTTTAATAGATTTACTACTACATTAAAGGAAAGAAACTTTTCAAATATGCGAATAAGAAAAATATCTGGGAACTCAAAACAGTACTGGACTGAATTTGAGTGTTTAGAACATAAATAAAACTCTTAAATTTGTATAAATTCTAGGATATTTATTGGTACTATCCCAACTTGAATGATTTAGTATTGAATAGGAACATGGGTATATCCAATACAATGACATTTCGAAGCAACCTGATTCTTGAGCACAGAAACTCTAAATATCGCATACCATTTATGGAGGAAAGAGTACAGGAATTTTCATCAATTCAAAACTTATGACCACCACTAATAAAAGAAAACAGATGGATTCCCAACACATAAAAACATGTTGTTAAATGCCATCGAGTTGAGCACCACTCCTAGCTACTCTATGAAGAAGAGCTCTAAACCATGTTCTATAACTTGTTATTTCTCTAATGTTCATAGAGTTTCCAAATTCCTGTTGTTTAAGAAGTGGATGCTAATCCTACTTCCAAGCCTGTCTTAATCTGGGAGCTCTACCAAACCCTGTCCACCATGGGTAACCATTATGACATTTGATACGACAGTGGCATAGCATTCAGTATCACAGCAACTCCAAATTATTTCAATACAGCAAACTGACAAACCAGTGCTGTACCACTTAGAACAATGTTCTTCCCAAACACAATTAACACCAGGCCAACTGACTTTTAAATACAAAGGCCCACCCGCCAGGTCCTGATTGACTATAAGTATATATTAATGTAAAACAATGCTCAGTAATGTCCACTGAAATAATGAACAACAAACTGTAACACAGGTATGTAAAACAAATGCTTGTGTCCCCTATAAAAATACCATCAATGCTTTTGATATTATTACAAAACTTACCTGTTCATGTATGGTTTCACTTTATATGCCCATGCAAATAATGCATGTACATATTAAGGCACATGGCATGCACAGAAAACTAATTCATGAGGGGGTACATGGCTTACAAAAACCATATAAATGAGTTTAGCTGTTGCTTTTGACTCTTACTAACCTCATGGGTGTCAGAATAGAGCAACATTTACTCCCATAAGATTTTTTTACCATTTTACAGAGGCAAATTTCCTGTGCTTTCTGTGGAGCAAATGAATATACTCAAACTGCCAACATTTAAGTTAGTGGTCAAGTGCAAACTATTTCTGAAACCTAGACTCCTTTTGAGGTATATGTACCCCCTGCTCCAAAGTTTTAAACAAGGATTTAAGAGAACACATATGAGGATTCTCCTTTGAACATTATTTGTGGTGTCAGGGAGCTGATGACCCATCACTATGGGAATGGAATGGTAAATAGTGGATGTACATGATGGAATGTTACATAGCGGAAGCAATGGAATATTACATAGTGGAAGCAATGGATTAGACATGTGGTTGAATCTTAAAGACAGTTTTAAGTGGAAAAGAAAAATAATTAGATCTAAGAACATCATTTATGAAAGATAAAAATTCATGCTCACAAAGTAGCAGTACACATTTTAGGAAAACACATAACAAAAGGATATCCACAAGAAGGATATGGAGGGTGATGATGGTAGGGGATGGGAAGAACAGGTAATGAATGAAACAAAATTCTATTTTGTGGTTTCTGAAAGAATGCAGCTCTCTACTTGCCCAAGAGGCAGCTTACCCTCCCTGTGATATTTTCTAGGATGACTGGGACAGTGATCGGGTATATGTCCACACAACTCCCCTTATTCCTGTCCCCAGGTGAGAGAGGTCATTTTGGTAGTAGGCCTCAATGAGACAGATTGACCCAATGACTGGCTGCAGCAATGGGATCAAGTAAGTCAGCGATGACAATGATGATGGCATAGGATAGGACAGGGTTCAGATCTGTTGTTCATAGGGTCACTCTGAATTGTACTCGATAGGACCTATGAACAACAACCATGGTCTAGGTCAACTTTTGCAGGTATTTGTTCTGTCTCCATGGATATGTAGATTGTTATTAATCCTGACTCCCTGATTTTCTAACAAGTTGAGGTGTTTCTGTAGAATGAGAAGTTTGCATGTTCTTACCTATAAGTTTTCTCTTGGTGAATTAGCCCTTTTCCAAAGATGGTAATCAAGCAGTTCTTCATGGGCATATCTAAAGAGTTATGGATGCTGACTGAGATCTTAAGAGGTTGATATTGCTTCACTGTCTCTGGCATCTGTAAAAAGAGAAAAAACCTGGAGTGAGTGTTGACACCATAGTTAGATCACACTCTTCAACACTGCCATTCTGACTGAAATTCAATAGCTGAATTCTTAACCTCTCTCTAATTCTCCTTGAACTTACTGTCACCTTGACCTTTCACTAACAATCTATGCAGCGCCTCTTCTCTGCTCAGAAACCTTGGAGGGTTTCCCACTGCCATCTACTTACTTAACTTGAGATTTAGGATCCTACACAATCTGCCCCCAACTTGCCTCTTATTTTAATCAAATGACATTTCTCTCAACCATATTGAATGATGCTTTCTCCTTCCCAGAAGAGCACCTTGTTGCCTTCCTTTGGGCTTCTTTGCTTATCCTTCTTCTGTCTGCAAAAGTCATTCTCCATCTCTGCACTGAAAAATTACCTGTATTTCAAGGCATAGCATAACTGTCAACTTCATATGTTGTTGTGTACTGTTGAGCCAGAACTGCCCCATAGCTAACCCTCCAACAAATTCATACAGTCTTCCCTAACTCCACCAACTAGAATTAATACATGTGTGACTTTGCACACTCTATTTACATAGAAGGCTGAACACTGAGTATCTCTTACCAAATTTTCTTGAAGGCAAGAACCAAATAGTTTTCATTTTGGCTAAAATATACATGTGGAAAGAAGGCTGGAGCTAGAACCACATCCTCTAAAATTTTCTATTTTTATGCTCTTGGGCATGTCACCTTTTAGGATTTAGTTTTTCATCTGAATAATGGAAAGTTCTACCATATTTTTTTCCTTTTTATTTTTGGATTATAACAAAGAATGTGAAAATACTGTGGAATGTGTATAAAGTACTAAGCTACTGTATGCTATTGGAATCAGTGATAGGGTGGTACAGTATAGCGCAGGTTCCAAATCCATTGTTCACGTGGTTGCTATGAGTTGAAGTTGACTTGATGGCACATAACAACAACAGTAACATTTGAAATGTGAATTTATCAAACAATATTGAATGTACCATAGACTTTCAAAAGAACAAACAAATCAATCTTGGAATCAGTGCAGCCAGAGACAAGAATGATGAGACTTCATGTCACATACTCTGGGTGTTTTATCAGTAGGGATAGTCCTTGGAAAAGAACATTATGCTTGGAAAAGTGGAGGGTCAGCAAAAGAAAGGAGATAGATTGACATGCTGACTGCAGCTATGAGCTAGGGACAGTGAGACTGAGGAGGGCACAGGATAGGGCACAGATTAAGGTTTCCATCTGTCATACAAAGAGTTGCTATGAGTAGAGTTAATCTGCCAGCACTTAACAGCAACAATCACAGTTGGTACTCATATTACTATAAGGCAGCAATTGGCAAGTTTTCAGAACTTTTATTTAGCCAACTGGAAAAAACAAACAAAAAACAACCCCAAAGCACCCAAAACCAAAATCACAAACTCACTGGCTTTGAATCAGGACTGAATCATAGCTGCCCCTCCATTGGGTTTCCTAGGTCATAAGTCACACAGGAGGAGAATACCCACCTTTATCCTGAGGAGCTGCTGATAGATCCAAACCATCAGAGGCATGACCTTTGGGTTAGCAGTGCAGCTCCTTGTATACTAGGCCAACAAAGCTCACCAACCAAGTAAAGAGTTTGGAAAATTTAGATTTTAAAATAGCACCTCACAAAAACAACAATATCTATATACACAGGAGAACCCTGCTTTTCAAAATGCCCTCAAATCTAGAGTAGTGATAATTCTGTACCCTCGACATCTTTGATATTTGTCCAAAAGAGGAGTTCAGATTCCTATTGAAATTGGGGCCTGCATGGAAATAAATGAGAGCGTTTCAAGAAGGACTTGCCTACCTCAATGGCAAGAAGTGGTCTGCAAATAGCAATGTCTTCCTGAGCGAAGCAGCTGAGGTTGGACTCCAAGTGTGTTGCCATAGCAGTGAGTCTGAGGAAGCTATTCTCAGGTGGGTTTTGCTCAAAATTGGAGAAGAAGAGGCTGTTGGTTATTCTCTTTACTGGAATACATGACAGGCAGAGTGAATGTAACAGGGTTAGAATTTGTTTCAGAAACAAGCAGTAGTTACACACACAACACAGGGAGGTAGCCTGAAAGACATCTCATTCCTGACAAGTTTCAAACTTTGAACTCACTTAAGATCACACCCTCTACACATCCATAATATCCTTCAATATTCTTGGTAGATCACATCAGTGGAGTTGTGGAAAGGTCCCTCTGAACTAGACTTAAGTGAATCTCTTTGGGTCTCAATGTCCTTCTCTAATACTAATGTCTACCTCATGAGATGCCTGGTGTTAAATGAAATACTACAACTGAACTGAATCATTTATCTCAGAGAATTCCATACAGTAGTTGCTGAATGTATGTCTACTTAGTTCCTTTCTGTTCTCTACTCCTTTTTGTCTCTTAAAAAGAAAATGAGTAAGAGCTGTGTAGTAAATTGGTCTCTGGGAGGGACTGTATAACAATGAAAGAACTTTTTTTCTAAAGAAGAAACCAATGGGCAGGGGAGGAGGGTAGGGAGGAAAATGTGCAAAAGTGAATGAATGGAAATCCAAGTTCTTTATAAACATACAAAAAATATTGATTAAAATAAAACAAAAACAAACAAAATATTAAAAAAGCAAATAAAAATAGGTGGTTCTAAAAAAAGAAAAAATGAAGCCATCAAGTTGGAATTTCCTTAAAGTTATGCTCCCATGCCCAACCTATATCTGTAGACTTCCACCCCTGCTCTCACCTACAGAGATGAGATGTGTCCCTGCCCAAGTTTGATTCTTTGTTTAAATGTATGCCTCATCCTTACCTTACCACTATGAATGGTATCCTTGGGAAAATTCTTTAATCTTTCTAGGCTGGATTAATTCAATAATGAATATAAAAAACATAATTTTTTTAAAAATAGTAAATGCTCAATTAAAGAAAGAGAAAGAAGTTAGATGTGCACATGCAAGAGAATAAAGCCATCTCGGGAGACCTGCAGGGAGTACCCTGTGTGTGGGGGTGTCTGGTGGAGCAAGAGAACTTTACCCAAGTTGGCGCTGAGTGTGAGGGGCAGCTTCTCCTTCCAGAGCTCAGCAGCAGGGACACCATTGTAGTACATGGCCTGGACCCCAATTGTCAGCTTCACTGTCTTCTCCTGATTGCTGGGGTTAATCAGAGTCACAGAGAACTGGGCATCACCTCTCAGAGGCAGGGAGCTGGGTGCTTCCAAAAACAGGTACAAAGGATCTATAGTCTCAAGACTGGGAGGACTGATGCTGTTGTCTCTCCTATATTTCTTTCTCTCTTTCTTGACTCTGTCTAGCACCTCTTTCTCCTGAAGAGATCCTGAAGAATGGAAGAAACAAAACAAGTCTCTTACCTAGCAAATATGATTTTGGGTACTGCTGATTCCAACTCATAGCAACCCCATGTGGTCGAGTAGAATTTCCTTACGTGTTATCTTGGCTGTAATCATTAGGGGGTCATGTCTCCAGATGTCTTTTCTGCAGAGTGATTGGCTGTGTTTGAACACCAACTTCTTTCATTAGCAGCCAAGTGCTTAACCACTTGTGCCACCTTAGTAGGTATCAAAACTCAGACTTCCTACTGTCAAATCAGTTCCAACTCATGATGACCCTCCATCAGGTTTCTGAGGTGCTAAATCATCTTACAAGACTGCCCATCTTTCTCCCACAGAGCCACTCCATGGACTCATGATGTTTGGATTAACAGCAGTTTGCATAATCACTTGTTATGCATCAGAAAGCTAGGCAATAACTAAGGATGATAGAAGAAGAATCAATGTTTTTGAGCTGTGGTGCTGGAGAAGAGTGTTGAATAATATATCATGGACTGTTAGGAGAACACACAGGTTTGACCCGAAGAGAGTGAAAACAGGCTGCTCCTTTCAGGCAAGGAATTTGAAGCTTCGTCTGACATACTTTGGAAATGGTGCAAGGAGGGACAGGTGCTTGGAGAGGGACATCATGCTTGGGAAGGTAGAGGGACAGCGCAGGAGAGGAAGACCCTCAATGAAATGGATTGACTCAGTGACTAGGTAATACGGGTAGGTATGTCAGAGACAATGAAGTTGGCTCAAGATAGAGCAGGTTTCAGAGCTCTTGTACGTAGGGTCACTATTAGTAGAAGTTGATTTGACAGTACGTAACAGCAACAATCCTACCAGAGCTCATCTTAGCAGGTCTCATTGCTGTGGGGGTTTTGGAGGTGGTAAGTTGCACAGAAGGAGATTCTACTGGTAAATTTGAAGCACCAGAGACTTGCGGTAATATGCTGCATGTCATGCCATCAAGAGCTCATTATGGGTAATAAGGGCCATGAAATAGTCTATAGCAAGGGAGTAATGTAATGAAGTATATCTGTGTCTTGAAAAAACTCATTCTGGAAATTGGAAAGAGAACAAATGGAGGCAGGAAGACTGGTCAAAATTATTGTCATTGAACACAAGAGGTGGTGAGTCCTGGGTCAACTCAAGACAGTATGGAAGGGGATGAGATATATAAGAGAATAATGTGGAATAGTGAAAGAGAAAGACTTCTGGTAGAGCAGGTCTTCTTGTCTGGGTAAGTGAGACATTAGAGGAGATGGGGAGAGAGACAACACTACAAGTTTTCTGACAGTTGGGCTTGGTGGTTATGATATTGTTTTCTGTTATGAGCTAGTCTCCACGTACAATGGAACAAAATGTTGTCTGGCCCATGATTAGTTGATGATTAGATTGTTGCAATTAATAAGAGTTTCTTTGATCAACATCATAGCAACAAGCCTCTACTGACAGACAAGTGATGTCCAGTAAAAAACAATTAAACTCCACTTGAATGGAAAACAAGAATTCTATCACTGAACCACTGCTATCCTCAGGTGTAATATTAGGTATATTGTTTTATAGCAGTAGTTTTCAGTTGGGGGTAGTTTGTTACTGTTTAGATGATGATGTTAGTATCTAGTGGACAGAGGCCTGAAATGCTGCAAAATATCCTACAATGCATAGGTTGTGCCCCAAAAGAAAAAATATTCTGGCCCCAAATATCAGTTGTGTCAAGGTTGAAAATCTAGTTGATATGACAGGCAAGTGACTGGAACTCTCTGGCCTGCAACTATCTGGTCCATCCTTTTGCTCTTTTGCTTTTTCATCTATTGAGAAGCCTAATGCCATCCCCTACATAATACCTTCAGGATACTTGTAGTTCTGTGTGATGTCCTCACAGCGGTCGCTTCCCACACCCTTGGTGCTGATGTTATTGCCAACATACTTGGTGCTGGAGTCAGTCAGCTCCAGTGTCCCATCCTCACAGCATTTCCAGACCACACACTTGGCGTTTACTGAAGCAAAAAGCTGTGATATGGCATGGTTCAGCCTCAGTGATATGGCACTCTTCAGACTCAGTGTGCCCTCTTTGACCGCTCTGACTGGGACCAGGTCACAGCCCTCCAGGACTGAGGAAGAGAAAGGTTGATGAATGAGAGGATGCAAACCCAGTCTTCTGCCAGGGTCAGGAATACCTAATCTCACCCCCATGCTACAGCTTCTTTTCCTTTCCCTGGGACCAAGACAAAGACATTAGTTTAGGCTTCTGAAAGAACACCACAGGGATGAAATCCATGATTATTAAGTAATAATACTCTGGGGTGAGGGTCTATAGCAAAAGACTGCCCTAGAAACTGGACAAATAGAACCTTAGCGGAACTTTCTGCACAGAAATTCCTGAGCTAGTTTTGCCACTAATGTGGTAGGAAGAAAACAAGTTGCTATCAAATTGATTCCAGCTATGGTGACTCTGTCCAGTCAAAGGAGAACTGAGCTCTGTGTGCTTTTTGTTACCTGATTTTTCAGAAATAGACCCATCAGACCTTTTCCGTAAGTTACGTCTGGGTGGGTTTGAACTTCCAACTTGCAGTGGAGCATATTGACCATTTGCACCACCCAGGGACTGTATGATAGGAATAAGTCATCTTTATTCAGCACTTGTTATGCACCAGACTCTGTGCCAGTTCTGTTCCTGGGTAGGGAAGATTCTTCCTTTTATGGGTCTCAGCAATTACTTTCTCTGGGCCTCATAGTCCCCTGAAGTCTTACCCTGAGAAGCCCCAAATTTGGCACATTCACCAGCATCTTAAGACCCTTTGTTGTTCAGTGAGACTTGCCTACTTGTTCTGTTAATCCCCACAACTCTGGCAGCTTTCTTCCCTTAAGCCTGTTAACATCAGGCTGGATTTGTGGGCCCACTGTCATTCACTCCACCTCTCCTGTTTTAGAAGATGCAGACAGCCTTTGGAGTACTCTCCACTCCTATTTCCTTTCAAAAGGACTCCTTCAACTCTTAGCTCTTCTTGTGAGTAGAGATGACACAGATACTCTGAGCTGTGTGAGCTAATTGGGACTGCCCGCTCTCCTAACCCTCTGGGTTTGATCTGTTAACCCATTCTCCAAAGTCAGAGCTTCCAGATACTATTATATAATGGCAATCATGGTTTTACACAATCCCAACTCCCTTGCACATATGGTGCCATCTATGCAGTCTCTTGTCCTAGTCTCCCTTCCAGGATTTACCTTCACCTCCTTTAGAATGACTTGGGAACAGAATCTGCCATCCTCCATAGCGTTTGGGCAAAACAGGCCGTGCCATCCAACACTCTGTGGAAGTCTGGAAGATCCTGATGGTAGCAGAAGAGAAAACATGAATGAGAGGGAAAACAATCCTGATGAAACTCTCAAAATACAATCTAGCAGAGCCATTGTTGTCATGGGGATGGGAGGGTGCCTGCAAAACTCCCAAAACAACTAGCCATCTATTTCCTTCTTGAAGTCAAGACTTCTTGAGTCTTGAAGGCTTATTCTCAACATCATTATGGGTATGGGGATTCCTGTGGGATTACACCACATAGGTTTGGAAGCTTCCTGGCCTGGGACCTCACCCCTTTAGGCTTCTCACCAGATTCTGCCTTTTTGGCTTTCTCCAATCTGAAGCCCCTCCTCATTGTAGTACTCATCTATGAGCAGCTCTCCGTTGGTTCCCTGGGCTGAGGAGAACGTGGTGATGACACGGGCAGGTATTCCTAGGCAGCGCAGCACTACATGGAAGAGGGCCAGGGTGTCAGAGGGGGGCAGTTTTTAAGACTGGAATTATCAAGGTCTTTCCTGGGCAGGTACCAGGAAGTTCAAGACCTCAAAAAGTCCCAAGAACAGGATGTGTAAAGGCTGATATATAAGGTGCAAATGACTGATACAACAACTATCAGGAGAAGCTTGTAGAATAACAGAGCACTGGGCTTGGCTGTATTGGCACAGGTGACAGAGAGTTCAAGGAGAAAATAACTTTGAGAGTAGAATTTGTCAGATGCTTAACTTAGTTAAGGGGAAAAGGAGAAGAAACTGGTCAGAAGGATCTGTGTGGAACAATCAGCAGGGTCCTTGGCCAGAAGGTGCGTCTGAACCAGTTACAGTCATGATGAAAGGGAGTAAGAGCTATGGTGTGGAGGCTATGCCTACTTTTTTGAGGAACGGTTTCTCCCCCACTAGGGACCAAAAGGCCATCTGAGTGGCGGGGGCAGAGATATGGTGACCTGTAGGTGTGGTGGGCAGACCTGCTCTGTACCTGTACAGGTCACAGCGGCTAACACCCAGGCCTGATCATCATACACAGGTCGCCCTTGGCCTGTGAGCCACTGATGAAGGATGGACACACTGCCTCGGCACTTGTTTGGCAAGCTTTCTTCTGGGGGAACGTGAGTTCGTGAGCTGGGCAAAACATTCTTCTCCTTGAGAGCGTGTAGCTGTTTGAAGAAATACATTGTGTTAGTGTGAGCCTCAGCTTCCTGGCAGTGCCCCAGGCAGAGTGCACGGACCACCCATTTCAGAACCTCTCAGTATCTGAGAAGCCTACATGTTCATAGACTCCACCCTAAACTACTGGAGTATAATCTCTAGAAGTAGGGTCCAGAAACTTTCTTTGAAATAAGTTCTCCAGAAGCAGCAGTAGGGCTACAACTTGACTGAGAAATATCAAACCACAAAGAGAACCATGAGAAGCTACACGTGTGGAGTCTTTCTTTCCTCAGCCTCAGTTCCTTTGAGGTTCTTCGCACCTAGATGGAGGCCTACATAGTCCCAGCTTCCCCCACCTCAGGCTGGCCTTGGCCCTCACCACATCATCAGAGGGAAGTCTGGAGTTTCCCTTCCAGGGGAAAATGGAATCCTGTGCAAAGACTTTTAGAGGCAGTGGGAAGGCACCAAGCTACTTACTCTCATACTCTTGACTTTCTATTTTTTCTTCTTCTTAGCAATAAAAAAATCTATACTGCAACCCCAAAGGCATGTGGTTTGAATCCCCCAACTGCTCTGTGGGAGAAGCATGGGCAATCTCCTGGCAGGCAATTAACTGCCTCTAAAATCTGCTGGGAGGTCAGCTATGGGTCAATTCTGACTCGATGGCACACAACAACTATGATCACTTTAGCAGGAAAGTTGAACAAAATGGATCCTACCATGCTTAAATTAGAAGCAAAAACAGAAGTAGGAGGAGGGAAGAGTCCTCTGAGGAAAGGAAGGCTAATTTTAATCCTTAGCTTTTGTCTTTGATCCAGCCCTGAGGAACAATATTTCTTTTTGCTTTTCTTACTTCTATGGGTGCTATGCAAAGGTTGGAAGTTCAAATCCAACTCTAAAGAAAGGAACTTCAGAAGGAAAGCACTTCAGAAGAAAGGCCAGGTGATCTGCTTCTGAAAGCAGCCACCTTGGAAACCCTGTGGAGCCTCTTCTCTGCACAAGGCATTTCCATGAGTCAGAATTGACGTAGCTGCTTTTCTAGTTGTTGGATGTTGTTGCCTGGTTTTCTTTCCTTATTCAGACCCTTCTCCCAGCACTGTTTGCCACACCAGAAGAGGTCCTTTTGTGAGTTGAGCATTCTGGGGCCTCTGAGGTGAGACAGATCAATGCGAGAGTTCTTGGTTCTTTCTTACCCACTTTGACCTCCTCATACCTCTTACTCACCAAGGCGCCCAATATCTGTGCCACATACGCTGGATTGCTCCACTTCTTCACCTCCTTGTCCATACCCAGCAAGCTGAGGCTGAGGTTGAGGGTATCTCGCTCAAACTATAAGAACCACATAGGGTCATGGGAAGGGTCTCAAAGTCGAGGACTCATCTCAACAAGCAACCCTGTCATCCTATCTTCTCCACCCCTTCCTCCCTTACCTCCTGATCCCCACCTGTAGTTCTGTCTTCCCCTTCTTTCCCATTGGACACCTAGACCCTGTGCCATGTTACATTGCCAGTTACATTGTCTGACTCTTTCTGTAAGGTATGAGCCCTTGAGGCTACGTCCTTTCATTTCATTTCTATTGTTTTACATTTAGTGATCTCCTGCTGCTCCTGCTAGCACTTAGACTGGTTGTAGAGGATGCAAGAACAGCTTCTGATCATAGAAGCCTAAGAAATGGAGATGGACCAAATTGTATTCCCACAAAATCTGTGTTGTACCTGAATCCCTCCTATACTTGTAGATCTAATCTCATTTGGGAATAAGACTTTTCTTTCTTAGGTTAGTAAGGCCATAACAAGGTAGGGTGAGTTTTAAGCCAATCACTTTTGAACGGGACTTCAAACCTATTTCAGATGGTTCCGTAATTGCCATAATCATAGATGAAGGCTGCATATGTATTGCACAGGGACCAAAGGTGGTAAACAGCTGTGTCCCTGCACAGCATTGTGGCCCACCACACCACTTGAATGGGTATTGCTCTCCAAAGTTTTCAATATTGTTTCTTTCTAAAAGGCTTCCCACACAGTGTAGAAGATCAATCAACATGTAAAAACCAGTCAGACTCATCTACAATAACAAAGAGTAACTCTAAAGGAATTAAGGAAAAGAATACCATTTGCAAAAAAAAAAAAAAAAAGAATACCATTTGCAGTAGTTGTCCCAAAAGATGAAATAATGAGGAAGAAATCTAATTAGGGTTACAAAAGACCTATATAAAAACTACACAGCATTGCCACAAAACCTCCAAAGAGAACTTACAAGAATGGATAAACATATCATGCCCATAATTGGAAGATTTTACATTGTGAAAATGGCAATTCTACTAATAGTGACCTATAAATTCAATACAATCAAGATTCAGATCCCATCATCATTCTTCCATCATATGGAGGAAGTAATTACCAATTTTATATGGAAAGAGGCCCTGGATAAACAACTCACTATGGAAGAAGAAAAATAAAGTGGGAGGCCTTACATTTTCTAATTTAATAGTTTCCTACATAACCACAAATAATCAAAACTGCTTGGTATCGGTACAGTGACAGGTACATACACAAATGAAATAGAGTTTTTGTTGTTAGGTACTGTGGAGTCAAGTGTGGCTCGTAGCAATCCTATGAACAACTAATCTAAACAGCATCCTATCCAGTACAATCATCTGTGACATATTTGAGCCCATTGCTGAAGTCACTACGTCAGTCCATCTGGTTTAGGGTTTCTTAAGCCAACCCTCCACTTTTCTAAGCATGCTGTCCCTCTCCAAATAAAAGCTTCTCCTAGCCAACACTCCCAAAGTATGTAGATGAAGCTTCCTCATCTTTGCCTCCAAGGTGTACTTTGAGTGCACTTTCTCCAGCTCAAAATTCTCAAATTGGAAGCATTCTAGATCCCTACAGCAATGCATTTGTGTGGATACAAATGCAAAATTTGAAAACACCTTTGTGGATTGGACTGAATAGTAACTTGACCAATAAATGAATATGTCTGGATTGATAAATGGAGAATGAGATATACCAACTGGGCTGCTGATGAACCCAAACTGAAATCAGCCTGTGTTTATCTGGACACAGATGGCTTCTGGAAGACCGCATATTGCAATGAAACCTTCCACGCTCTGTGTAAAAGATCAGATGACATTCCTGCCACTGAACCTCCACAGCTGCCTGGCAGATGCCCAGAGTCAGACCGCACAGCGTGGATTCCCTTCCACGGGCACTGCTATTACATAGAGTCCTCATATACAAGGAACTGGGGCCAAGCTTCTCTGGAATGCCTTCGAATGAGTTCCACCTTGGTTTCCATTGAAAGTGCTGCTGAATCTAGTTTTCTGTCATATCATGTTGAGCCACTTAAAATTAAAACAAATTTTTGGATAGGATTATACAGAAATGTTGAAGGAATATGGCTTTGGATAAACAACAATCCTGTCTCCTTTTTCAACTGGAATACAGGGGATCCCTCTGCTGAGCGCAACGACTGTGAATTTACTTGCTTCTTCTGGGTTTGGGAATAATATTCCCTGTTCTTCCTACAAAGGATATATTTGTAAGAGACCAAAAATTGTTGATGCTGAACCTACTCATACATTGATAATAACAAAAGCTGATACAAGGAAGATGGAGCCTTCCAAATCATTTCCCAATGTGGCAGGAGTCGTCATTGTCACCTTCCTGATTCTGGCTAGCGCTGGCTTTGCTGCATATTTCTTTTACAAGAAAAGAGTGTGCATGTACCTCGAGAGGACAACTTTGAAAAAAAAAATTAAAAAAAATTTTTTTTAAAAAATGCACTTTCTCCAAGATATATCTCTTTATTCTTGGGATGGTAGAGTTAGTCCATGGGATATTCTCTTCTCTGTTACAGCTCAAAGACATCTATTCTTCTGTCATCCTTATTCATTATCTAAGCTCTCAGTGCATAACAAGTTATTGAAAATACCATGGTCTGAAATCAGGCAAACCTTAGTCTTCAAACTTATATCATTGCCCCTCAATAATTTGGAGGGGTCCTTCACTGCACACTTTCCCAAAGCAATATGTCTCCTGATCTCCTGACTATTGATACCAATTGTGTTGATTCTAGATACAAGTAAGAAGTCATCGACAGTTTGCATCTTTTCTCCATCTACTATGATGTTGCCTATTGGTGTAGTGGTAAGAATTTGGGGGTTGGTTTTTTTTATGTTTATATTTAATCTATATTGAAGACTGTAGTCTTTGATCTCCTGTAGGAAGTGCTTCAGGATCTCCTCACTCAGCAAGCAGGGTTGTATCATCTGGATAATGTAAGCGGTTGATGAGTCTTCCTCTGATACTGATACCACATTCTTCTTCACAAAGTCCAGTTTCTCAAATTATTTGCTCAGCATACAGTTTGAACAGATATGGAGAAAGTATGACACATACTTTATTTTAAACCACGTAGCATTCCCTTGCTCTGTTTTTACAATAGCCTCTTGTTCCAGGTATAGGTTTTGTGCAATTATGTTAGCCATAATCTGCTATGATCTATATAGTCAAATGCCTTTGTATAGTAAAAGTGCACAAATAGACATTCTCTGGGTATTCTTTGCTTTCATCCAGGGTCCATCTTACATCATCTGTGATAACGCTGGTGCTATGGCCTCTTCTAAACCCAGTTTGAATTTCTGGAACTTCTCTATGTACTGTTCTAGCCATTTTTAAATGATCTTCATCAATATTATTTTTGCATGTGATATTAATGATACTGTTTGATGATTTCTATATTCTGTCAAATCACCTTTCTTGGGAATGGAGACAAATATATGGATCTCTTCCAATTAATTAGCCAGGCAGCTGTCCAAATTTTCTGTCATAGATTGGTGAGCACGTCCAGGTCTACATCTATTAGTTAAAACACGTCAGCTGCTATCCCATCAATGCCTGGGGCTTTCCCCCCTCCCCCAATACCTTTCATATAGTTTGAACTTCTTCTTTCCTCGCCACTGGCTCTAGATCATATGATATTTCCTGAAATATTTTGGTGTCTGACAGTTCTTTTTGGTACAGTGATTCTGTGTATTTGCTCATTCTTCTTTTGATGCTTCCAGGATTTTTCAAGATTTTGCTTATAGCATCCCTAAGTACTGCAATCCAAGACTTTAATTTGTTTTTAGCTTGAGAAATACCAAGTGAATTCTTCTCTTTTTATTCTCCAAGTCCACTCTCTGCACATTCTTTTATAGTTTCTTCTTAATAGTTTCTTCACAAACTGCCCTTTGAAATTTTCTGTTAAGTTCTTTTACTTCAGCTTATCTTTCCTATGTTTTGGCTTCTTGATGTTCTAGTGCAATCTTCAGGGCCTCTTCTGACATTTGTTTTGATTCTTTCTTTCTCCTTTATCTTTGTAATGATTTTTTGTCCCTTCATAGTAGATATTTTCGATGTCATCTCACAGCTCATCTAGGCTTCAATCATTGGTGTTAAATTCTCGTTGAGAATTTCTCAAACATATTCTTAAAATGATCCCCCCTTCTCAAATCCCATTATAGAAAGGCAGTGGTCTGTGAAAAAGCCTCAAATAAAGGCATTGCAACCTTTATTAAATAATAAAGGGGGGGAAAGATGATTTTAAAATTTAGGTGGGATAGACTCAAGATCCTATTTTAGCTCTCATGGACTTGTTTTCATTTTCTTCAGCTTCAATTTAAAGTTGCATATAAGTAATTGATAGTTTGTTCCACAGTAGATGCTTTGCCTGGTTTTGAATGCTAATAATGAAATTCTCCCATGATTCTTTGTACAGAAGTTGTCAGTCTGATTCTTGTGAAGTCCCTTAGGTAAGATCCATATGTAAAGATGTCTTTGGTGTTTTTAAAAAGGTATTTGTGGTAAACAAATCACGGAATGTACACCATCCTGTGAGTCATTTTTCCTACTCAAGTCCAAATACCACAGGATCAGACTTGGTTGTTGTGCAACATGACCCTTATTTATGACAGTGATTACAAAAGCACTTTGAATCCATTAAAAGATCTGCTTTTGGAAATGGAAGCAAAAAAACACAAAAGGAGAATGTTTGATGCCTTGTGGAGATCACCAGGAACCAATGAAGAGAAGCTGAATGAAATAAGGGTTTCCCAAATGGACAGATAGCACCTTCTCCTAGGACTAGTTCTCTAAATTTAGACTTCCAAACTGTCACAAAAGATCATGAGGTTAGTGGAAGATAGGGCAAGTTTCAGATCTGTCATTCATAGAGTCACTATGAGTCAGAGCTGACATGCTGACACTTAACAACCACAACCACAGCCTCTTAAACTTGAGAAAACAAATTTATGTCTGTAAAGTCATCCACTTTTGATATTTCAAAGTCATCCACTGTGATATTTCTTCTGTTAGCAGCACTATGTATGTATTACTGAGAATATAAAGAGGTGGCTAAGATTCTATTAGCAATATCAATACAAAACAGAAAACACAAGAATGTTCTTCAGAAAATGTTCCCTTTTCCTTGAAAATGTAGAGGGGAAACTCAGGCTGTAAAATTAGGGAATGAGGAGGAACTAAAGCATGGGGTGGCTTTACGGGGAAGAAATCCAGAGTCTTGGTTGTGAAGGGCCGTTGTATGACAACCCAGGGTTTTGCTTCCATCCTGCAGACAATAAGGTTCTAACAGAAGTGTTATATGCCTTGGTTTTGGGGATGCTAACTCTAATAATCATTGAGGATGATTGTGGCCTGAGGAAAGGGAGGTACCACTAGATGAAATTAGCTTAAAGAATGGCTTTGGAACCAGTGACTGATAAAACTATCAACTCTAGCCTGAAGATTATAGGACAACCTCTATCCTGTTCTGTTCCTCACCAGAAGGCTCTAGTACCTGGCCAAAGTCCCAAGGCTTTGTCTCGATGCAGTCAGCCGTGCCCAGGTAGATAAGGCCATTCTGGTTCAACAAGTACTCCTTGCGTTGAGCTTCATTCTCCAGGAACACAGCATCCTCTGGTAAGAAGTAGGGTGGGATAAGCACCATTAGGGTACTAAGTCTGCCCTTCATATCCAGATCTTTGCACTCTCTGTCCATCAGCAGGCCAGGTTTGGCTGTAGGCCTCCCTTTGACTTTGAACCTAATGAACAATGAGGCAGAGCTCATTCTGGGGCACATGGGACCCCACCATGTCACTGGCACAGAGGTGATAGTGGTCAGAGTTCCTGGGTCAACCAAAGTATGACCTTCATGGTCAGACAGAAAAATGTCAAATTCAGAATCCTAGCTGTTCCTAAGATATTTACAGACCGAGTGTTGTGAGGTGGACAGAATGTGGCAAAAGCTCAGGAGCATATTGTCTTTCCTACAAGTTGAATTTGCAACTCCAAAAGATTGTTTTTGGAAAAGACGATCTTACAAAGATTGGCAAAGAGGACAGAAGGGAAAAGGAGCCGTTGGTAAGATAGGATTAGTGGGAGTACTAGAGCTGGATTAAGCAGAAGCCAAAGCAATGCTTTTAGCCTGGATCCATTACTCCCTCAGCCTATCCTCTCCTGCTTTCCTTATCCAAGGGTTGACTAGGTATCATGAGGAAGACAGAGGCTTTAGGAGGACATTCCCCACTCTAGGAATCAGAGAGCTGTTTCCAGGAGGGAACTCTATGCCTGGTGAATGGTTGTAGTGAGGAAAATTTAGACTGGTTCCTGAGGACTAGAAAGAGAAAAGGATTCCCACACTATCGAAGGTAACTGCTGGCTGCATCTTTCTGTAGTCCCTCTAGGCACTTCATGAAGAGGGTATTCACTCACTCCTTACCTGATGTCAGAACCGACTCATAGCTGACCCTCCAGAGGTTTTTCAGACATAATACATTTCATGGGGTAGGGGAGAGAGGAGGTTGCTTATCTTACTCCTGGCCATCTTTCTCTCATGGAGCAGCTGATGGATTTAAAGTGCATATTTTTGTGTTAGGGAGTTCTGGAAGGTGCTGCAGTCCCAAAGGCACACGGTTCTGATCTACCAGTGGCTCCGTGGGAGAAGGATGGGAAATCTCGTCCTGTGCAATTTACTGCTTCTGAAGACCCCTGGAAGGTTATCTATGGGTTGGTTTCAACTCAATGGCCCACAATAACATCAACAACCACCTTTGCATTGGCAGTGCAGCTCTTTAACACTAAGCCAACAGAGCTCTCTAGGAAGTTAAAATAAGTTACAATACAAGCAGAAGGTCAAAATAGTATAAATGAAAAATCTTAGGCCTAAACACACAGGCCCACATGCCCAAGGAACCATCTACCCTCACTCTCCATCCTGTGCCCTGTCTATGAAGTCAGTTCACTATCACATCTGTGTGCCCAAGGAACCTTTTAACTGCTCTCTCCTTCCAGAAGAGCCCTCTCTAAGGAGTGAAATCAACATCACTTGTTTGGAAGTCACATTTAACCCACATGTGACATTGACCCAGGGCTCTGAGAAGTGCATTATTAGAGTTCAGATACAGTACCTTCTTCCTGTCATCAGAATGCAACCCTTTTTCATCAAGTTCCTGGCTTATGAATGGGGCCCTGATTGTGTTGTATACATTTTCCTTTTGAATCTAGGAATACCCTTCACCAACGATGCTGAAATGGGACCGAGATGCCAGATAATCCTTGAAAAATCTCTTAATTGCCTCATAAATAAGCAGTGTCAACAACTCAGCCCTGCCCAGCAGACATCTCCACACACCCTCTCTGTAGAGATGCCTTTCCTCAGCAGGTCCATACAAGTCGAGCCAAGGGCAGGACACCTGGTTTTGAACACTGTCTTAGAACTGTCTTTACTGTGGCTGGAAGTACTGGGAGTAGGCTCAGAATTAGTCAGGCAGGTACATGAAAGCCTCTGCTTGTGAGAAAAAGGGCTTTAAGGTCTTTCTGTCAGTATGCAGAGTGCCACGGTGTCTCTCCATTGTTAAGGGGTCCTGAATTCACATTTATCCACATGGAGCCAGGGGATCCAACATTGTTACTCTTAGTTGCTTTTTTTTTTTTCTCTTTTTTTTTCTTAGTTGCTCTTGAGTTGGTCCCTATTCATGACACCACCGTGCACAATAGAACACACCGCTGCACTGTCCTGTACCATCTCCATGACTGGTTGTGGATTGGGCTACTGTGATCCATAGGCTTTCCTTGGCTAATTTTCAGATCCCTAGGACTTTCCATTCATCATAGAATGCAAGTGTCACTAAAACCTGTTCAGCATCACAGCAACACACAAGCATCCAGTGACAGACGGGGGTGGTTTGTGCATAAGGTGCATTGACCTAGGTCTCCCGGATGAAAGGTGAAAATTCTACCACTGAGCCACCATGGTCTCTGCAAATAGACATCAGTATTCACCTATTTTATTTCACCTGCCTAGACCCTGGAGCAAGAAAGAAGGACCAGAATTGAAGACAGGGAGGGCCATCTGAAGGAGACAGACAATTGGAGAACCCCATTCTAGATAAGAGCAATAGAGAGGCAGAATACACAGTACTGAGGTACATAGAAAGAGAGAACTAGAAATTGGAAAAGGACCCTTATTTTCATTATATCATGAGAATTTTCCTTATGGATTTTACTTTATTTGTTGTTGGGGTTTTTTAATTGTGATTTTAACAGATGTTTAAAGAAAAGTTAGATTTTCATTCATTCGTTGTTGTGCATTTTCCTCTCTATCCCCCCCACTCCCAGTTTACTTACAAAAATAACTCATTGTTGCATAGTTTCCTTCCTTCTCCACCAAACCTCCCCAGTTCACTTCGATATGCGCCTCATATTCTGGCCTGTTGTCAAACAAATAATGCCTAATAATATATCCCTTTTTAACAGTTCTTTCCTTCATCTGTTCAAATACAGTATTGAATTTGACTTTGCCATGTGAATGGGTGGAAATATGTGAATAGGGTGTGTTAACGTATCCACAAGGGGATTGGCTAGTCTCACTACTAAACTGAGCTGACTATGGCAGATTCGAGAGCCTCATCACCAGCAAGGAAGACACAGGCATGCATGAGCACTCTTCAGGGCCAGATATTCTTGCGCCAGCTAGATTTATAGAAGCAGCAGCAGAGGACCAGAGGTCTGACATGATACAAAGTATCTGGCCTTGGGACTACTCCCCACCCACCCAGGGAACCAGAGCTAAGAGCCTTTGCTCAAGTTTGTTGGAGGACTTGGAGTCGGGAAGAGGAGAGGGCCAGGACTGAAAGCTTGGTAACACAGGCCTAAAGCCGTGTGCCTCAAGGCTGAGATGCTTGAGAGAACATTTCGGAAGCTGTCCTGACAGAGTGGTTGTGTTTTGATACTAACCTGAATCATAGCCGTTGACTTCCCTAATAATGGTTCTGTGTAGCCTGTGAACTATCTATCATATCAGATCCTGGACCTAGTAAAGCAGTGAAGATTGGTAAGCGATGAGTAGAAAGAGGTAGGAGAATGTGGGAGACACACATGACCTCACAGGAATTGGTTTTGTATTGTTGACGGGCATAGTTTCACTTTGTAGAGTTAATAAAGGTCAGATATGGCCATCTCCAGGTGGCTCATGCTCTTTTTTTATTCAGTTGAACAGGAAGACAGAATTAGAGAGGCTTTTCTTTGAAGCTGATGAAGCTGCACTTTGAGGGCCTCTCATGGACACAGGCCTCACAGACCCTGGGACTAAACCTATTGTTGATCTTCTTATAATGGTTGGCCACCATTGAGCAGCCCTGACTCATGGTGACACCATGCACAACAAAACAAAATCCTGTCCAGTTCTGCCCCATCTCCATGATCTTTTGTGATCAGACAATTGTGATCCATAGAACTTTCCCTGGCTGATTTTCAGAAGTTCACCAGCCCTTTCTTTATAATTGCTCTGAGTCTAGAAGCTCAGCTGAAACCTGTTCAGCAGCACAGCAACACGGAAGTCCCCACCTACTGATGGGTCAGCCACACACAGTGCATATTCGCTGGGCAATGGACTCAGGTCAGCCCTACCGCAGGAGCTCGAGTGGTGCTATGGTTAAGCATTCAATTACTACATGAAAAGTTCAGGATTTCAAACTCAAGAGCACCTCTGCTGGAGGGAAGATGCATCAGTCTGCTTTAGTAAAGATTTATAGCGTTGGAAATTCTATAGAGCAATTCTACTTTATCCTACAGGGTCAAACCCTATGCCATCCTGTCCTGTAAAGATCACTCAACAGCAATGAGTGGGTTTTCCTTTGTGAAAAGTGAAACTTCTACTACTGAACTGTTGGGAGAAACCTTGTTGTTGTTGTGTACTGTAGAGTCAGAACCGATCCATAGCTGACCCTCCAGCAGGTTTTGAGAGATAGTTAGTCATACAGGAAGGGATTACCTATCTTTCTCCATTGGAGCAGCTGGTGGCCTCAAACTGCGTGCCTTCAGAATTGCAGCATAGCTTCTTGCCACTAGGCCACCAGAGCTCCCTAGCAGAAACCTTAGAAAAGAAATTTTTATATTCTTTTTCTTAAAGAGCAGCTTCCAAAATTACATAAGCTTCAGATCTCACAAAGTCTAAATTCACCTTGTGACAGATTAGGCGAATCCAGAGAGAGACAAAATTCATCCCTCCTTCCTTTCTAAAGAGCTGTCCACTTTTTGTCCCTGTAATGTTATAATAAGTCCCTTTCCTTAGAGTTACTATTTCTGTGACCCAAAGAAACTGAGCCATCACCAAGGTTTAATGATAGGATGCGATTTTGTTATCAGTGGATGTCCAGATTACTTCTTCCACTAGTAACAGCAAGACAAGTCTCTGGGTCTGAGAACCCACCTATCCAGGGAGAAGACATCAGTGTTTAAGAAGGACTGGAGCAGCTCCTCCCTGCTAGCAATGCATGTTAGCTCTGAGTCCTTAAGTTCCCTTTGCAGTTCAGACTGGCTTAAGTGCAAACTCACCTTTACACCAGGGGTTAAAGAGCAGTGTGAAGTGTCCCAGGGTGTGTTGTGTCCTGCCGGAGACCTGAAGCAGGAGTGAGTAGTGACCAATGATGGCATCTGCAGGTGTTATCACAGATAAGGTCCAGGATGTGGCATCTCTCTCCTCTACTGCTGCATACCACGACTTTTGGTCCCTCTTACTAGAGACGGGAAATATGACTTGGGTCTTATTGCTCTGAGAAGGCTGCTCTCCTGCAAAAACAGTGATGAATCTGTCATTTGGCCCCTTAGCCACAACTTAGAGTAATAAAATCAGGGTGGTATAAAACTGGAAGAGATAAAATTAATTTGTCTAGAAAGAGCATCCAGGAATATACCTATGGAAGCATGAAATGGGATAGATAAGAACACAAGTTCTCCACATCCATGGACCTATATCTATAAAAGGTTCAGAATCCAGAAATTTGGTCAAATAATTATAGTATCTGCTTAATATAGGTGATATGAGGGTTAAATAAGATATTGCATGTAAAGCCTGCGACCCAAAATCTTACATATTATATAGACTCCATATGTAGTAGCAATGAGTTATTATAACTAACCTAGATTAGATGCTATTCAGGCTTTTCTAGGATTTGTATATAGTTGCATTGAAAAGGGGCCCATTTATGGTACGTTGCTGAGCAATTTCTGAGTCATAAAAAGTCACTCTTTGTGCACGTTATCTCAGGCACCCTCATAACAACCTTGCCAGGTGGGTGGGGCTTCCTCAGGTCCAACTGCAGTGTGGGCCATTTGCCCTTTGGTCTCTCAGGAGAACCTCCAGTATTGCTGCTGAAGGGGATCTAAGCAGCCTCACTTACCAGTTTGTGCAATGAGGGCTACCTTCTTCAGGGTAGATATAAAAGAGTGGACTGGAGCACGAAAGTGCAGGGTGATGGTGAAGGACTGTCCTCTCCTTAAGATTAGTTTCTTTGAGCTGATGGCCTTGGTGTGGTGCTCTTCATTATTTCTTGCTGCTTGTAAATCACAGCTCTTGATAGCCAGTGCTGGTAAGGAGAAGAAATCAGGGAGACAGAGTAAATGTGATTATGTAAATAAAAGGCATCACTTTAGAGCTAGAGATTAAATAAGGTTCTAGGTTCTAAATAAGGTTCGAGGCCTTACTTAAGGTTCAGTTACTCACCAACTATGCAATCTCAGTCAAACACTTTACCATTCAGAGCTTCAATTTCTTCTTCCTTAGAGTAATTATCTCTCCCAGCAAGGTGTTAAAAGAATTACATGACATAATGCGTATAATACACTTAGTGCCGTCCCAGACATAATTGTTATTAGTTGCTGTTGGATTGACCACAACTCATGGAGATCTTATATGTAATAATGAAAACTTGCCCTGACACGCATTAAATGCAATTACATTAGACTGTTATTATTTTTGTGTAATTATTAATAAGACAAATGATTGTTTTCATGATTGACCTCTTTTCTGGTCTGAGTATAAAAGCAAGGACTAATATCCAGAATTTTGTTCATTGTTCTTATAATGCAATGAGAAAAATGTTAGAGCTGGTTTTTAAAATCACTGAGTCCAAGCCTCCTGTGTGACAGATAAGAAAGCAGCCAAAGAATAAAATGATAGAAAATGGACCTTTTGAAATACCCTATGATAATGCAAAACTAGTGTTTTTAATACTTTACAGCGACAAGAACTTTAAAACTTTCTCTTAACTTAGTGGTATTATTGATGATGTTAACTTTCTTAACAACACAAAATTTCTGTAAACTTTTTTTTTAAAAAAAAGCCCAAACAAACCAAAAAGCCTCTTCTTTTCCTGCCTTTTCCTGTTTGTACCAGCAATTTATGGCTAACCTCCACTGCCTAAATAACATGCCTCCAGAAACTCTATGAACTGTGACAAATGTTGATGGTTGTAGAGGGGTTTTAGGCCTTTTGTTCACGGGGTCGCTATGAGTCATGCTCAACTTGAAGGCAATTGACAACTTCTTTATTCACCTGATCCCATTCACTCCTGCCAGTTACGTCCAGGAGCTAACTCTCCACTTAAAACTACTTTATTCTTGCTCTTTCTTATTCAGTAATTTTCCTTCAAAAGTTGAATGTTAAAATAAGCCAGTCACAAAATGTGCACAAGGATATGAACAGACACTTCACCAAAGAAGACATTCAGATGATGAACAAACACATGAAGAACTGTTCAAAAATCCCTAGCTCTAAGAAAGATGCAAGTCAAAGCAACTATGAAATATCATCTCACACCAGTAACAATAGCAAAGTTCAACAGAGCAGCAAACAACAAATGTTGGAGAGGTTGTGGAGAAACTAGAACCCTTATTCACTGTTGGTGGGAGTGTTAAATGGTGTAGCCACTCTGGAGGCAGTATGACGCTTTCTCAAAAATTTGGAAATAGAAATATTATTTGATTTAGCAATTGCACTACTGGGAATATACCCTAGAGAAAACAAAGCAGCCATTGAAACAGATATATTCATACCCATGTTTATTGCTGTGTTGTTCCCAATAGCAAAGAGATGGAAGTAACCCAAATGCCCATCAACAAATGAATGGGCAAAGAAGCTCTGGTATATTCACACAATGGAATACTACGCAGCACTGAAAACCAAGGAACTCATAAAATATACAAAATGGGTGACCCTGGAGGACATTATGCTGTTTGAAGTATCTCAGTCACAAAAGGACAAATCCTGCATAATGCCACTGTTGTAAAACAGGACTAAAGTGGAGGTTTGGGGGAAACAAGAAAAAAAGAGGGGATAAATAATGAACACTGCACTTAAATGGGTGAGGGAAAGAACTGTCTAAAAGAAATACATGATTAAGTATTAATTGTATGACAATAGTCCAGAATAAGAGGTGAATAGCAAAATGGACTGGGGGATGAGACACAGGGAGGAAATTATGTAACAATGAAAGAATGTTTTTACAGAAAAGCAAGCCTGGGGGCGGGGAACGTAGGGAAGAAAATGTCTAACAATGAATGAATGGAAATCCAAGTTTTTGGTAAACTTTGATTAAAATGTCAAAACAGAAAATAAAGTTGAATGATAGTAAATGATATGCTTCCCCTAACCTGGATAGTGTCAACGGCTCCACAACATATGGAGTATCAGTACGATCAGACCAAAAAATCTGGCATGTGACTGCTAATCAGACTGTTCAAGCACAAGGCAATATTGCAAAAATTCCTCACATTCTGCTGTTCTCCTCTTCGCCTTCATAAGAACCCCAGCTTTGTTGTTGTTGTTGTTGTTGCTGTTGTTATGTGCTGTTAATTTGGAAATGATTCATAGCTGACCAGCTAGCAGGTTTCCAGAGGTTGTAAATCACACAGGAGGTGACTGTTCATCGTTTTCCCACGTCTGGTGGATTTGAACCATCTGTCTTTAGGTTGTCAGAGAAACTTCTCACCCAGTAAACTGCTAGAGCTCTTTTCTACAGGATGAGTGAACATTAATTCAGCTCACCTATGAATCATTCACAACTGCTCCAGGCAAAGCCTGTCCTCTCAGCTCCCACAGAATTCTGTTCCAATCTTTCCAGCACTGTCCCACTTTAAAAATTATCTGATTACCTCTCTGTGGTGCGTCTCATAGAGGTACCATATCTGCATCCCCAGCCTCAGCAGTACCTAGAATATAGATGTCTAATCTGGTGGCCTAGTGGCAAGGAGCTGCGCTGCAGTCCCAATGGCACATGGCTTGAGACCACCAGCTTCTCTGCAAGAACAATCCTGTGCAATTAACTGCCTCTAAAAATGCACCAGAGGGTCGGCTCCACCTCTACGATATATAACAGACAACAATCAGTCCTTGCTCAAAGAATGGAAGAATCTTGAGAGAGCGTGAGGAGAATCTATATCTCAAATGTATCACTCAGGCCTCAAACCTGTGTCTGTGATGACCAGAACCTTGCCATGAACCCTAACATCTCTTTATCTTTGGAATCTGAGTTTTCTTTCTCTATGCTTGCCTCTGGTCCTTTTAATTAGATCTCTTGACTCCTATCTCTGCTCTTCAATTTGGGTTTGTTTTTTTTTAAAAAAAATGTATTGTGATATTAAAGAAAGTTTGCAGGAAGGTTGGGTTTTCATCCATCCATCCATCCATCCATCCATCCATTCATCCATCCATTCTTTCATTGTTGCACATTTCCTTCCTTTCCCTTCTCTCCTCCCTCCCCAAGTCCACTTTGCATTACACCTTTTGTTCCAGATTGTTGTCATATATATGATGCCTAATCAGAAGTTCAAGTTGTTCTGAAAGAACTGGCTCCAGGAGTTGAGAGCATACCATTGACATATTTCAACAAACAGACGCTGCCCTGGATGTGCTCACTAAGTTGTGCCAGGAAATCTCGAGGACAACCAGCTAGCCAAATGACTGGAAAAGATTGCTATTTGTTCCCATTCCAAAGAAAGGTGACCCAAGAAAATGCTGAAATTATTGAACAATATCATTAATATCACATGGAAGCAAGATTCTGCTGAAAATTATCCAAAAGTGATTGGAGCGATATGTCAACAGAGAATTTCCAGATGTACAGGCTGGATTTAGAAGAGGGCGTTGTACTAGGGACATTGTAGCTAATGTTAGATGGATCTTGGCAGAAAGTAGAGAATACCAGAGGAATGTCTATTTGTACTACATTGACTATGCAAAGGCTTTTCACTGTGTGGATCACAAGAAGTTATGGATGATTCTGAAAAGAATGGGAATCCCAGAACATTTTATTGTGCTAATGTGAAACCTATACATGGACCAAGAGGCAGTCATCAGAACAGAGCAGGGAGACCCTGTATGGTTAAAAATCAAGAAGGGGGTCCGCCAGGCATGTATTCTGTCTCCATACCTTTTCAATCTGTATGCAGAACAGATCATCCGAGGTGCTGGGCTGTATGAGGAGGAATGTGGCATCAGGATTGGTGGAAGAGTCATCAACAACCTGTGTTCTACAGATGACACAACCCTGCTTGCTAAAACTGAGGAGGACCTGCAGAAGGTTAAGGACTGCAGCCTTCAATACAGATTGAAGCTCAACATCATGAAAACAAAGATTCTCACCATTGGGCCAATTGGCAGCACCAGTATAGATGGTGAAGAGATTGAGATAATTAACAGTTTTTGTTTGCTTGACTCCACAGTCAACACTCCAGCAGCCAGGAAATGAAGAAATGAATTGCATTGGGAAAGTCAGCTGTGAGGGACCTCTCAAGCATACTGAAGAGCAATGTCGTCAGGCTGGAGTCTAAGGTGCACCTGATCTGGGTTATAGTCTTCGCAACTACGTGCTATGCATCAGAAAGTTGGACAGTGACTACAGATGATAGATGGAGAATTGATGTCTTTGAGCTGTGGTGCTGGAGAAGAGTGTTGAATATACTATGGACTGCTAGGAAAACAAACAGGTTTGTCCTGGAGAGGGTGAAGCTAGAATGCTCCTTGGAGTCAAGGATTTTGAAGCTTCGGCTTGCATACTTTGGGCATGTTGCAAGGAGGGACTGGTCCTTGGAGAGGGACATCATATTTGAGAGAGTGGAGGGGCAGCGCAGGAGAGATTGAGATGGTGGGAGAGTCGGAGACAGTGAGGCTGGCAAAGGATAGAGCAGGGTTTAGGGCTGTTGTACATAGAATCGCTATGAGTCGCAAGCAACTCGACTGAACATAACAACAACAATCTTACATTCCTTTCATCTGTTCCAATTCAGTGTTCACTATTCATCCACTCTTTTTATTTTATTTTATTTTAATAATTTTAATGAACATTTACAGAGAATTTGGATTTCCATTCATTCATTGCTGCACTTCTCTCCCCGCCCAGCCCTCTTCCCCCACCCCCCAGTTCGCTCCTCTCTTTCAAAAGTAAAAGAAAGACTCCCTCCCTGGTACACAATCCCCCTGCACCCCTCCCACCGTCCCAAGTACATTCCACTATGCAACCTTAATTGTGAACTCTTGTGATAACCATAATACCCTATCATACATCGTTTTTAAGTTATTCAGTCCCTCATCTGTTTCAGTGCAGTATACACAATTTATCCAGTTTTTCTCAGTCTTACCCCCACCCTGATATCAGTCCCATTTTACAGCAGTGGCACCATGCAATATTTGTCCTTTTGTGACTGAGATATTTCACTCAGCATAATGTCCTCCAGGCTCACCCATTTTGAATAATATTGAATGAGTTCCTTGTTTTTCAATGCAGCATAGTATTCCATTGTGTGAATATACCACAGCTTCTCTATCCATTCGTTTGTTGATGGGCACCTGGGTTGTTTCCAACTCCTTGCTATTGTGAACAGAGCTGCAATAAACATGGGTGTGCATATATCTGCTTGGATGTCAGTTATGGTCTCTTTGGGATATATTCCCAGTAGTGGAATTGCTGGGTCAAATGGTATCTCTATTTGCAACTTTTTGAGAAAGCGCCATACTGCCTTCCACAGTGGTTGCACCATTTTACATTCCCACCAACAGCAAATAAGGGTTCCAGTTTCTCCACAACCTTGCCAGCATTTGTTGCTTGCTGTTCTGTTAAATTTTGCTATTCTGACTGGGGTGAGATGATATCTCTTAGTTGTTTTGATGTGCATCTCTCTTAGAGCTAGGGATTTTGAACATTTCTTCATGTGCTTGTTGGCCATCTGAATGTCTTCTTTGGTGAAGTGTCTATTCATATCCTGTGCCCATTTTCTACTGGATTATTTACCTTTATCTTGTTGAGGTGCTCAAGTATTTTATAAATTCTAGATATAAGTCCCTTATCTGACATGTCATTACCAAACACTTTTTCCCAGTCTGTGGCTTCCCTTTTTACCCTGTTGGAGAAGTTTTTGGATGTGCATAGGGATTTGATTCTTAGAAGGTCCCACTCATCTATTTTATCTTCTCCTGGTTGTAGATTCATCCACTCTTTTATTGTTCATTCCCAACCTCCCTTGTCAGTCCTCTTTTGTAACAGTGGTATTATGCAGTATTTGTCCTTTTGTGACTGAGATATTTCACTCAACATAATATCTTCCCAGCTCATCCATGTCGTGTAATGTTTTATGAGCCCACTGGTTTTCAATGCTGTGTAATATTCCATTGTGTGAATGTACCATAGTTTGTCTATCCATTTGTTTGTTGGTGGGCACTTGGGTTGTTTCCATTTCTTCAATTTTGTCCTGAGGCTGTAACATTCTCTTGAATGTGCCACATGTGTCACAAAATCACATGAAAATGGTCACGTTAATGCAGAAACTTCAAGAATGTTCTGCTGTTTCTTTGATGAAACATCAGTTCCATACTTCCATTTCTCTGTTTTTCATAATACCTCAACACTGCCTCATAAAATACCCTTAAATACTTAAGAACCAGATTGAGAGTGGGGTGCATGACCAGGTAGTCTTTTATTTGTAGTATTTATCAATATCTGTGGTGTAAATACTTCCACTATGGCCAATTTCAAGCTGCTGATATTATATTACGTTACTGAATATATTGTTGTAAAAAGATGTGGACTAGCACACCATTATATAGTTTTTCCACCTGCAGATATAATAGTTATAAACAACTTCAAAAGCTTAAAGACACATTTTAATAATTAGGAAGTGCTGGATCTTGAGTATTTATTAACTTTATTTTTAACATCATTTCTTTACTTGTAGGTTTGTACAACCTAAATGTTAATGGCTATGTTTAAGGACTGGTGTGCAAGATTCCTGAAAATTTAACAAGTGCTTTTATAAGTCTGGACAAGCTGACACAATCCAGATCTAACACACCATGACCACAGAGCTAACTGTGAATAGTATCTGATTGGGAAGAGTGTCCTGGCTGTCTCCCTAGAAAGGATTTGATGCCCTGGAGTGTTGTCTGGTGATGTTTTAAATGTGTCCCTCTGACTGAAGACATTTTAATTTTGTTTGGATCTACTCCTATCTTTTCAAGATATGAAGGAGTTGATTGAATTTTCCCAGAGTCTTTCTCTTAGGTTTTGATCTCACAGTCAATTATTACACACCGAACTATCTTCCCAGATAGTTTCTGTAGCAGAACTACAGTTGCTTCCCATCAACTCCATAATCTCCCCAGGACATGAATAGGGGAGGCAATTTCACAGGCCAGATGATAATATTTAATTTTTCTTAAGGAAGTTCTGATTTTCATGACCTCTGTCTTTTGATGGTCCTGGGTTAATAGCACAAATCTATGGGACCACCATCACTTTCTCATTAGCAACTACAAATTTACAACCAAGAATTCTTTTACTAGCATTTCAATGCTAATAATAATAGCCACATATTATCACCAGCACCCATTTAACCACTCCCAAACTATCCCACCACCACCTAGATCCACCTACTGCCATCTCCACACAATAGCCAAAAATCATAACTGCCACCATCGGTAAACACTTAAAATGTCCCATTCCGTAGTCGTACCACCATCACTCCACCACCATCACTCACTATCCCTTCACACCAGTCACATCTCCATCTCCGTAACCACCAGCACCCACTCACAAAACTCCACACCACAGTCACAACACCATTATCACCACTGCCACCAGCACCCAAACACTATTGTCCACAGCACAGTCACACCTCCATCTCCATTACTACCAACACCCATTCACTGCCATCACCATCACCAGCACCAATTAACTATCATCCTCAACCACCTCGCTCCTTCCTTCAATGAAAACATAATGATGAAGAGTTCAAATGATAGCCCAGTGGAGAGCTGATTTGGCTCACCCTGTCCCATGGCTACAGTCTGTTATCTGCTTGACCACAGGAGATGCTTGTTTTGAATTGTTGATTCTCAGATCCTCTTTGCAGTTGTATTCCTGACAGAAAATGATGAAAGTACTTTTATTGGTTTAAGAATCTTCAAATGGCGGGATTTCCTTCCAAATTTGCGAACTCTGTGACAAGTTTCTTCTTTCCTACTACCTTTACTCTGGTATCTTCTTGACCAGCTGCTGGGAGTAACACATTTTAATTTTATCTCTTGTGCCAGGAGGCCCAGGCAGAGGTATGACTATCAGGTCTGGAGTAGAGCCTGCAGTGGGGAAGATCTACTTGTAGAAGTTCAGGAGAAACTTCCACATCTGTTATTTCAGTGGTCTGAGAGAGCCTCAGAGATGTTATCTAAGAAACATTTTAAGACCCTAGAAGGCTTGATACTACAAATATGAGGCCTATCCAACTCCAAATTTCAGGTCCTAAGCAAACTATGAGCTACATGTTGCAGGAAACTCATGAACTGCTTTAATCATATAAAAAGAGAATATATATGTCCAGGGCTCTGCCTGGGTGAAACAGATTAGGAGGCAATTTTTTTAAAGAAAATTAAATGCCTTAAAAGCAAAAACCAGAGCCCTGGGTATTCCAAGTCTACCTGGTCTGGAAACTCTATGTATGAACAGTGCTCAGGCTGTTCGTTCATAGGGTCGCTATGAGTCGTCTACGACTCGACGGCATTCAACAACAACAACAACACCTGGTCTGGAATACACTGCCAAAGATTTGTAACCATCTTGAAACTCAGAACCTATGTCTTTCATATTTTCCTTGGTTTATTCATTGCATAGACAAGGCTAAGAGTTCATGGCTTGCCCTCTTTGGCCTTCTAAGTGCCCACTTTTGCTTAGGCTTCTGAAACTAGGTCAGGCTAAGCTGTATTTGCATGTGTATATTTGGCGTACCTATACCCATCGCTGTCAATCCATAGTCACCCTACAGGGCTTAGAACTACGCCATAAAGTTTCCAAGATAGTGAATCTTTATGACTACATTTAGTGAGTGGTGCTAGGGAATGGAGTAAAAAAGTGTTGTTATTGTTTTTATGCTGTTTACCTTTTATATTTTAAAAAGATTAAACAATCATATCCATTTGAAGAATCACCTTAAATAAAAAAAACAAACCCCACAATGTTACCCTCTCATTCCCTAAGAAAGAAACTTCATGAGAAATAAGTAAACTTTTAATTATTTGAATAGTAAGTATTTTTAACATAGATAACAAATTGTTGTTGTTATCCAGTGTTGTTGAATCAATTCCAACTCGTATTAGCAGTGTACATAGCAGAATGAAACACTGCCCAGTCCTGTGCCATCCTCACAGTTGTTGCTGTATTTGATCACGTTGTTTAAGACTCTCTATCCTAGAGCGAGGGCTACATGGTGGAGGGGACCTGGGGGAGGGTTTGTAAAACAATGAAAGAATCTTTTCTTTTACTTTTCCATAATTTTGGACTCATGTACTTATAACTTGTTAGTCAAATTTGTGTCTTCTAGGTTGCAACACCCCCATGATACATCTTCAAGGATATGAACATGTACGGCCAAGCACAATCAATAAGAGTGCATCTAAATCCCAAAATCAATCTCCATAATAGTCTATGTGTTTCCTACTGCCAAAGGGGCCCTTTAGAGTAGTGAGAGAAGATCTTCACCCTGAAACCCACAGCGTCCCTTTTCAGCAGGAAGTAGCTAAGAGAATACGCCATCCCCTTTTCCTTATGACTCAGGGTGAAGTCTCTCTCAGGGAGGAGTGATAGGGAATGGCAAAGGACACACTGACAAAGAAGATTAATCAGAACTGGCTTTGACAAGCACTGTGGCATTTGGACAAGAACAAACTGGGAGGAGGGTAGAGAGAATAGTGCAACAATGAATGAGTGGAAGCCCAAAATCTCTGTAAATGTTTATGAAAATTAATAAAATATAATTATAGAAAAAAAAAGACTCTCTATCAATCCATTTCATTGATAAAGGCTTCCTCTTTTTCATTGACCCGCTCCTTTCTTTAATTTTTTTTATTTTATGTTGGTTTATATACAAAGCTCATACACATTGCATTTCACACTATCTTTCATTCACATTGAGTTTCATATAGTCATTCCCAGTCATTTGTTTTATAACATTAATCACCACTGAACTAGACTACCATTACCTTGTCTTTCCAGATTCCTGCTGTATCTTTCCTATTTCCTTTACTCCCTCTCCCTCCACCCACCAAATTGTGCAACCCTGTGATTTCCCCTCCCCTATTCTCACTCCTCTGCTCCCACCTCTTCCCCTTCTGGATTCCTATACACATTTGACTAGTTATCTTTCTCTTTTTACAATAATGCTCTTATACAGTATTTATCCTTATGAGATTGAGTTAGTTCATTCAGGGTAATGCTCTCCATAAGTCTCTCCCAAGTTATGCAGTAATTTTCAAAATTGTTGCTCCTGAGTGCTCCATATAAATGTACCACATTTCTCAATCCACATGAATAATGCTACTATGAACATTGGTGTGTAAATTTCCATTTGTGTCTTAGTTCTAATTTCCTCAGCGTATATTCCTAGCAGTGAATAGTGGAAAAGTTCAGCTTTTTGAGGAAATTTCAAACTGCCTTCCAGAATGGTTGTACCATTTTGCAATCCCACCAACAACGTATGAGAATTCCTATCCACATTCTCTCCAACATTTATTGCTCCCTGTCTTGTTAAACTTTGCCACTGTTATTTGGGGGAGATGATATCTCATTATCTCATTGTGATTTTTATTTGCATCTTTTTTTTTTACCATTGATTTTGAACATTTCTTCATGTGTTTCTTGGCTATCTGAATACCTTCCTTTGTGATAAGTCTTTCGCCTATTTTGTAATTGGATTATTATTCTTTTTCTTGTAGAGATACTGTAGGATTCTGTAAATGAAACCCTTGTTTGAGATGATATTGCCAAAATTTTTTTCCCCAGTCAGTAGGTTTTCTTTTCACTCTATTGGGAAAAGTTTTTTTACACACACAGGGATTTAATCTTTAGAAGATCTTATTCATCAATCCTATCCTCTCTTGGTTATGTATTTCTGGCTATGTTTATTAGCCTTTTATACCACATGTGAGGCCATCTAAGCCTAACCTCACTTTGTCTTTTATGATCTTTGTGGTTTTGGACTTTACCCCTTGAGTTGATTTTAGTGTATGGTGAGAGGTGTGGCACTTGCTTCAGCTCTCTGCAGGTAGCAGGCCAGGTTCGCCAGCACTACTTGTTGAAGTTGTGACCCACTACTTTAAGAAGCATAATGCCCTTTTCTGAGGACTTGTCTCTTCTAATAATATGTCCAAAGCACATGAGATGAAGTCCTGCCATCCTTGCTTCTAAGAAGCATTCTGGCTATACTTCTTCCAAAGGAGGTTTATTCATTGTCCAGCTCTCTGATGCATCGCATGTGATTGAGAAGCCCATGGACACATCTTAGAACTTGATAGGCATTTTTCAAACTGAAAGAACAGAAAAACAAATTCAAGCCTTGAGTTGCAATACTAAGACATACTAAGGACACAATCTTGAATGATCCAGGAATCACCCAAGGAGATGGAAGGAATACACACTGAATCACTATACCAGAAAGATTGTCTGACACTGAAAAATTTCAGAAAGTACCATATGAACAAGAGCCAATAGTAATGAATGATGACATTTAAGCTACACGGAAGGCATTGTTGTTAAGTGCCATTGAGTCGTAGATGACTCATAGCGACCCTATGAATGAAAGACCTGAACAATTGTAAAACTTTCATTGTTTCTCCAAGTCCATAGTGTTTCCAGAGGCAAGCTATTTTGGAAGTGGATGCCACTCCTGCAAGAAGCGTCCAGCGAGCCTGATAGGACCCAAAGACTTTCCATACCAACAGAGAAAAAACACTGAAGGCATTAGCAAAGTAATATGGTCCCAGGAATCGATGGAATACAAATTGACATATTTCAGTTAACGAATGCAGCCCTGGATGTGCTCACCAGATTACTCAAGAAAAATTCGAGAACAGCTATTTGGCCAACTGACTGGAAAAGAACTATATTTGTCTCCATTCCCAAGAAAGGTTATCCAACAGAATGTGTAAATTATCAAACAATATCATTACTTTCTCACGGAAGCAAAATATTATTGAAGATCACTTAAAAATGTCTAGAACAGCTCTCTGGGTTTGGTGCTGGTTTGTGGCACAAAGGCTCCACCGAACAAGAAAGTCGGCATTGTCATTTAAATATGGGATCTGTTATGGTGCCTCACCCAGGAAGAAGGTAAAGAAAATGGAAATTGTCCAGCATGCCAAGTACACTTGCTCTTCCTGAGGCAAAACCAAAATGAAGAGATGAGCTGCTGGCATCTGGCCCCGTGGTTCTTGCATGAAGACAGTAGTAGCTGATGGAGCCTGAACCTACACCACCACCTCCGCCGTCATAGTGGAGCCTGACATCAAAAGACTCAAGGAACTGAAAGACCAGTAGAAGCTCCCCCATTTGCAGCATCTCTAGCCTGTAAAAAATGGGTTAATTTATTAAAAAAAAAAAAGGTTAGAACAGTAAATTGACAGGGAAATACCAGAAGCTGAAAAGTAGGCACCTATTAATTCTGGTAAAAGGAATGACTGACAATATACAATATGAGGAAAGTCAGCACAACATAAACCAGTACAAAGGAAGACACTAAAAAGTACAAGTGGATAAAGAACAGTAACAGTTAATATTATACCATATATGATCTTGAAACAGTAGTAAAAAACAACAATTTGTGTTTGAATATCTAAGTAGATGTGTATATTAAGTAGACACAAAAGTTTGTATGATACTACCCCTGCATGATATGTTGGTATGGCTGTGGATTTTTGCACATATGAATAAATAAGTGCTGCATGTATACTTGCACTTGTAGTGGAGCATGTAAGAGATAACAATTATAGCAATTTCATAGACAGAACCAAACACTTCACAAGACTGAACGACTGGGTTTGAAAGCTAAAAGGCCATAATTTAGGGACAATTGACATCACACTGTACATAAAGAAAATGCTTCATATCCTAGTTTGATGAGTAGCATCTTAGGGTTTTAAAAGCTTACAGGTGGTCATCTAAGATACAACTATAGGTCTCTTTCCTACCAGAGGAAAAGAGAGAGAAGAAAACCAGACTCAACAAACAGTTACTCTAAAGGAATAAAGGCCTACATGTACCATAGCCTCCTATAGCCTGAAACCAGAATAGCTAGATAGTGCCCTGATACTATTATCAATTGTTTTTCAGATCTGAACAATAGATCTGAACCTTGTCCATCAATTGACAATTGATGTCGATTGATCTAGATGTCATCCGAAACTGGGACACAATAGGTGGTCCCAGTTAGAATGGGGGAAAGAGTAGAAAAAAATTCAAATTTTTTAAAATGGTCAAACTTATTGATCTGATAGAGACTGGAGGAATCCCTAAATCATCTTCTAACATGGAACTGAGGCCATTTCTCAGCCAAATAATAGAATGGACTAATGGAATAAATAGTCATAATAAGCCAGTAGGCTATAATAAAACACCAGTGAGAAATATTCTTTTTAGAACAGGTAGCTATCACAGACTCAAATGACAACATTTCCCCAAAAGCAATAAGGAGAAGCAGGAAGGGGAGGGCAGGAAATCAGACAAATGGAAATGAGAAGCCCAGGATAGAAATGAGAAGGGTGCTGACACACAGAGTCTTCAATCAACATCATGGAACAATTATGGATGAATTCCTGGATGGAAAGCCAACTTGCTGTTTAAATTCACCTGAACTACAAGACAATGTTCAAATAACAACAATAAAGAAATGAAAATGCTGTACAAGAGGAAAAGCACTGTTTATTAGAGAAACTGAATTTGTAATTAAAAGCCATCCCACAAAGAAAACTCTAAACCCACATGACATCACAGGTGAATCTTTTTCTATTTGCTTAGAAAGAAATGCCAATGTTATAGAAATTCTCTCAGTGAACAGAAAACCTATTTTTTTTTTAGAAATTTGAAGGGTTAGTATAATCTAGATATTAATCTCCAATAAAAACATTACAAGAAAGAAAAATTACATAACAATATACATATACATCATACTAATTTTGGTAGCTACATCTCAATTTTAAAGGCTAAAAACAAAAATCAAAGTAAAATATATAAATTTCCAGATTAAAAAAAATTACCAAATACCAAACTCAATAAATGTAACATTATACAAGTATCAAAACATGTAAGGAAACTTGGGATAAAATGACACTATCAGAGTGAGAAACAGATAACAAGTAAAACAGTCAGATCAAGATGGTACCCAACATTTAAAATTAGTGACAAGAGATATTAATAGATAATAGAATCAAAAGGGCTTAACTCACTTGGCATTTCTTATGAAGGAACTGAAGAACAAATTCAAGCCTTGAGCTGCAATACTTAAGGATGCTTTGGGCAGAATATTAAATGACCTAAGAAGCATTAAAAGATGATGGAAAGAATATACAGAACCACTGTACCAAAAGGAAATGGCTGACAGAAGAATATCATGAAATAACGTATGAGCAAGAGCCTGTGGAGATGAAGAAAGAAGTTCAAGCTTCTCTGAAAGAATTAGCAACAAACCAGGCCCCAGGAATTGATGGCATACAAGTTGACATATTTCAACAAACAGATGCTGCCATGGATACTCTCACCCAGTTGTGCCAAGAAGTCTGGAGGACAACCATCTGGCTAACTGACTGGAGGAGATTCATATTTCTTTCCATTCCAAAGGAAGGTGACCCGACAGTGTGGAATTATCAAGCAACACCATTAATATCACATGCAAGCACGATTCCACTGAAAATTATCCAAAAACAAGTGGAACAGCACATCAGCAAAGAACTGCCAGATGTGCAGGCTGAGTTCAAAAGAGGCTGTGGTACTAGGGACATTATAGCTAATGTTAGATGGATTTTGGCTGAAAGCAGAGAATACTAGAGGAATGTCTTTGGGGTTTCATTGACTATGCAAAGGTATTTGCCTGTGTGGATCACAACAAACTGTGGCTAACTCTGAGAAGAATGGGAATCTCAGAAGACTTGATCATGCTTATGTGAAACCTATGCTTGGATCAGGAGGCAATCATGAAAACAGAACAAGGAAACACTGCATGGTTCAAAATCTGGAAGGGTGTACTCCAGGAATGTGTCCTATCTCCATACTTTTACAATCTATATGCAGAACAGATCATATGGGAGGCAGCACTCATGAGGAGGAATGTCACATCAAGATTGGAGGAAGACTCATCAACAATCTGTTATGCAGATGACACAACCCTGCTTGCTGAAACTAAGGAGTACTTAAAGTGCTTGCTGCAAAAGGTCAAGGACTGACTTCAATATGGATTGAAGCTCAACATTAAGAAAACAAAGATTCTCACCACTGAGCCAATTGGCAGCATCATAATAGACAGTGAAGCAATTGCTATTGTTAACAGCTTCAGTTTGCTTGACTCCACAATCTACACTCTTGGTATCATCAGCCAGCAAATCAAAAGACAAATTGCATTGGGAAAGTCTGTTGTCAGGGACCTCTCCAGAGTACTGAAGAGCAACAATGTCAATCTGGAGACTAAAATGTGCCTGATCCAGGCCACAGTCTTTGCAATTACTTGCTATACGTCAGAAAACTGGACAATGATGAGGGATGATAGACGGAGAATTGATGCCTTTGAGCTGTGGTGCTGGAGAAGAGTATTGAATATGCCATGTACTGCTGGGAGAACTAACAGATTCATCCTATAGAGGGCATGTTGCAAGGAGGTACCAGTCCTTGGAGAGAGTCATCATGCTTGGAAGGGTGGACGGACAGCACAAGAAAGGAAGACTCAATGAGATGGATTGATTTAGTGACTGGGTTAGTGAAGGTAGGTGTGTCAGAGACAATAAGGTCAGGACAGATTAGAGCAGAGTTCAGAGCTGTTGTACATAGGGTCACTATGAGTTGCAAGTGACCCCACAGCACATAACAACAGAAACTCATTAAAACACACTGAGAATTATTCCATTGTAGAATTCTATGCCCACACAATCTACCAAACAAGTCTGAATCTGTTAAAGATCTCACAAATGTCTCTCTTAGGGATCTTTTCTTAGGAAACTAATAGAGATGTGTTTCACCAAAATAAGAATGAAGCTGAGGATTCAGGAAACAAAGATTCTAAGGAGTAAAGTCAAAGGATTTCCTAGGATGACACAGAAGATTTAGAGATAAATTACAACAGACTTCAAATAGAAAGAAATAAAGACAATTCCAGGAAAGTTATCACCATGAAGGCTAGAGTACATGACTTGACAGAAGTCCTTGACTATTTGTGGAAGAACTATTTGGACCCATAGGATTTCAACTAAAAGTATTTTTACTGATGATGTTGTTGTCGTCAGTGTTGTTGAGTATGACTTATAGTGACCCTATGAACAAGATCTGAACCCTGTCCTAGCCTGTAATATTATCATCATTTCTGACATACTTGAGCCCATTGTGTCAGTCTCTTTCCAAAAGGGTGTATTTCTTTTTTCTACCCTCAACCTTTCCAAGCATGATGTCCTTTTCCAAGTAATCATCTCTCCTAACAACATGCCCAAAGTAGGTGAGACAAAGCTTTGTCATTTTGCCTCCAAGGAGCATTCTGGCTGCACTTTCTCTAAAACACATCAACTTGTTCTCTTGGCAGTTCATGGCATATTAAGTTATAGTGTACTCTTCTCCAACACCACAGCCCAAAAGTATTCATTCTCAGTGTGCCATCCTTATTTATTGTCCAGTTTTCAGATGCATAGCAAATGACTGAAAAGACCATGACCTGAATCAGGCAAACCGTAGTCTTCAAACTGACATCATTGTTCTTCAGTTGTTTGGAGAGATCACTAATTGCAGACTACACCAATGCAATACTGTCCTGATCTTCTGACTACTGGTGCCAAGGGAATACCTTTGATTTTGGATCCAAGTAAGATTAAATCTTTGGCATTTCAATCTTTTTTTCTCCATCTATCATGATTTTGTTCACCAGTGAGAATTTTTGTTTACTTGATGTTGAGATGTAATCCATATTGAAGACTGTAGACTTTGATATTCAGAAGCAAACACTTCAAGTCCTCCTCACTTTTAGCAAGTTTGTGGCACCTGCCTAATGCAGGTTGATGAATCTTCCTTCAACCCTGATACCACATTCTCCTTCATAAAGTCCAACTTCTCAAATGATTTCCTCAGCACACAGATCAAATATGTATAGAGAAAGGATACAACTCTCACACACATCTTGCTTAATTTTTTTATTAATTTTAATGAACATTTACAGAGATTTTGGATTTCCATTTATTCATTGTTGCACTTTTCTCCACACAACCCCCCCCACCTCCAGTTCGCTTTTCTCTTTGAAAAGAAAAATTCCTTCATTGGTATACAATCCCCCTGTACCCACCCCCAACCCTGCCCCCCACCCCAGTATACTCCACTCTGCAACCTTCATTCCAGACTCTTATGATAATCATAATACCTATAATATACATCATTCTTAATTTTAAGTCATGCAGTGCTCCCTTACTCTGTTTGGACAACAACCTCTTGGTCTAGGTATAGATTTCACATAAGCATATTAGGTGTTATGGGATTCCCTTTTCTCTCAATGTTGGTGATAATTTGTTATAATCCATACTATACTGATTCAATAGGAGAATGAAACAGATTGTTCAGGAAAATAAATCTACCTATGGTGTATTGTAGGCTACTCAACTGTAAAATTATTTGCATAGTGTAATAAAAACTATGTATAAACAGTTCTAAATTAACTATCTGAGCAAAATGATAAGCAATAATTTCTTAGTAGGTGCTGTTGTGTCAAGCACAACTCATAGTGACGCTGTGAACAATGGCTCTGAATTCTGTCCTATCCTTATAGTTGTGTGTAAGTAATAAATTTTGATGGCTTGTTATTGTTTCTTGGTGCTGTTCAGTCAAGTATGACTTACAGCTACCCTAAAAACAACAAATACGAACCTTGTCCTTTCCTGAGCCACCCTCCCGATCTCTGATGTACTTGAATCCATTGCTGTAGTCACTGTGTCAATCCACCTGGTTGATGCATATAGATTAGTGGTAAGGAATTGCATTGCCAACCCAAAAGTCTGCAGTTCAAATCCACCAGATGCTCCACATGAGGAAGATGAGCAATCTCTCCTGTGCAATTTATTCCCTCTGAAAATCTGCTGAAAGATTAGCTGTGGGTTGGTTCTGACTCAACAGTACATAACAATAACAATGCAAGCAATAATAACTGGTGTAAATAACACTAAATTAATATCTCACTAACAAAAAATTTTCAAAGAGTAGGGAAAATATGTATAAATTAGCTTATATTTGTGTAGACTATTTTTGGAATGTTACGGCTTTGAGATAGGGAAATTTATGCATAAATAGGAGGCAAAAAGAAAAGGGTGGCTGAAAGAAGTACCTTCCCCATTAGGAGACCCCAATTATAGGAACAGCTTGGGTGTCATAGGCTAGATCCTCATTTGGGCTTGTTTCATTTTCTGATATAGTTTATATGAAAGCATCACTATTATCCAATCTGGTACCATTTCAGTTGAGGTACTTATGGTGAGAGCAGTATGATGAGACAGCTATTGCTACTTTTTGGTTAAGCTGAACAAGAGATAACTGGGAGATGGAAGAAGGAAGGATGACTAGACAGTTTTGTCCTGTTTACTACTGCACATGCACCTCCCCAGGTTCTGGCAGCTAAACAAGGCTTCAGCTGATGTGTGCTCAAGAAGACTCATATTTTCATTCATCTGTGATATTGTGCCCTGTGCATAAGAGCTTTGGTGGTATGATGCACTATGTGTTGTGTTGCTAACCCAAAGGTTAATGGTTTGGATTCACCAGCTGCAAAGGGAGGAAGATGGGCAGTCTTTTCCTGTGAACACTTGTTGTTACTAGGTGCTGTTCAAGTTGTTCCCTCCAGTTATAAACACTTACAACCTCAGAAACCTGATAGATGGTCACTATGAGTCAGAACGGACCTGGCAGAAGGGGGTTTCACCGTGCGCCAAAGGAGCCCAGGTAGTGCAGTGGTTAAAGCATACAGTTGCTAAACAAAAGGTCTATATTTTGAACCTACTGGCGTCAGTGCAGGAGAAAGACATGTGGTCTGCTTCCCTAAAGATTTACAACTTTGAGAACCTTCTGAGGAAATTTTTACTCTGTCCCACAGGGTCACTAAGACTTAGAATATTTGAATGGTAAAGGAGGGTACCATAGACTTTTACATATCTCCAGAACCACAAGAAAGTTCCTCTATATCTAAAAATAGAATTAACTCTGTTCACCGTGATTATAGGTTGCCAGTGTGAGCCAATCCTTACAGGAGATAGATACCTGAAGATGAATGTGATCCAAGTTCCTCACACCACCTCTGGGGCTCTTCACCACCTGGTCTAACCTCATTTCTTCTGCTGCTGTCTCCCACTCACTCTATTTCCTCACCAGTGAAGTGACTTGCAGTTCCTCATTACTTCATCCTTCACTAAGCCACGGTGGTGTAGCACGTTACCAGTTAGGCTGCCAACCAAAAGATCTGTGGTTTGAATCCATCATACCCTTTCATAAAGATGTGTTGTTGTTGTTGTTATGTGCCGTCGTGTCGTTTGCGACTCATAGTGACCCTATGTACAACAGCCCTAAACCCTGCTCTATCCTGTGCCAATCTCATTGCCTCTGACAAACCCATCCCGAGTAACCCAGTCACTGAATCAATCCACCTCATAGAGGGTCTTCCCCTCCTGCACTGTCCCTCTACTCTACCCAGCATGATGTCCCTCTCTAAAGACCTTGGCCTTGGGAACCTGGTAGAGGTTGGCCATGAACAGGAATTGACTTGAAGACAGTAGTTGGTTGGGTTGGGATTGTTTCACATATGTGTTCCTCTTCCAATCTGAAATCTTTGTCTTTTTGCCTTCAGCCTAAATGGCATTTCTTTTCTTTTCTTTTCTTTTTTATGCGTATGCCGTCAAATCAGATCTGACTGGTACAGGAGGAAATTGTCCCTCCTTCTCCAGCAGAGCATCTAGTGGATTTGAAGCACTCATCTCTGGGATTGTAGTGCAGCTTCTTGCCACTAGGCCACCAGAGCTCCCTTAAATGGCATTTCTTTTGAAAAGCTTTCCTTGATCTCTGACCACAAGCCTAGGATAACTGCCCTTCCTTTTGCTCCCCTGACACTTTGGACTCATCCCAATGGTGGGTCTTAGCACTCTAAATTACAACCTCTCACTTTTCAGCATTCACACATTCAGACATAAGCTCCCTGAGGGCAAGCACTGATCCTTTTTTGTGTTCTTAATGCTCAGGCCAGCTCCTGGCCCTAGTAGAGACTCTGTAAATATTTTTCAAGTGAGTTAATAAATGTGGTTTTAAAATTAGGATTCATGAAAGAGTTAGAGGGTGTGGTGTCTAAACTCTTTCAAATACTCCAGAAGTTATTATCTCTGTAAGATGTTCATCTCCACAGATTTTTCCTTAAACCATTTTTTATGATTGACAGTCAATAATTACAGGCCGGAACGACTGCACGTTGTTTCCAGTTCTCTTCTGCCAGATTCTCAAACTACTGTCTAACAGGACTGTCAACCTGCTATGTAATTCCCACCACACCCTCTTCTTTCCTTCTAATTAACAACATTTGTCCTTTCCTTTATACGTAGTGGAAGAATTTAACTTCTTTATTTAATTATCATATGTGAATTTAATACATGCCCTAAACAGCTGTCTTGGTCATGTAGCCAACACCAGAAGGCAGGTGCATCCCCCTTCTCTGCACAGATCTGTGTGTAGAAGAATGCAGAGAGGACATAATGATTGGAGTTGTTTCCTGTTCCAGTGAAACTCAGAAAAGACATAGTTTGAATTTTAATTAAACACAAACTGCAACAAATTTAAAAATATGAATATACTACATTCTCTAAATAATTCTAATTCACTATGTTATTCATCAAATTTTATCCCCTGGAGTCCATTCATAGAAAGCCCAACTATGGAACACCGTGTACTAGTGGACTTTCAGCAAAAACCCTGGAACTATTAGGACCAATAGACTTCTTGGATATGGCATGGAAAGAGATTAAAAGGAAGGCCAGAGATCGCCCAAGTTTTTTTCTGATACACAAAGATAGTAGGTCGTATATGGAAACACCTACAGGGGTTGCTGTTTTCTAACTGGATTGTGACTGCACCATCTGTGTGCATCTTATTTATTGACATGTTTATTGCTTGCCCCCAACCTTACAATAATGTAAGTCCCAAGAAGGCAGCATCTTTGCTCTTTTTACTGCTTTATTCCCTACACACAGGAGTATGTAGTAGGCACACACTAAAGCATAAAAACAAAAACAAAACCTCAAGCTCATTGCCATCAGGTTGATTCTGAGTCACGGCAACCTCAGGTATGTGAGAATGGAACTGAACTCCATAAGATTTATAATGGCTGATTTCTAGGAAGAAGGTTGCCTGGACTTCCTTCCAAGGTGCCTCTGGGTGATTTGAAGCATCAAGCGTTTGATTAGCAACTGAATATTTGTTAACCATTTGCACAATCCAGGAACTAGTAGGCACACACAAATATTTCCTGAGAAAATGGGCTCAGACATGTGAAATAATAGGACACTTACAGCCTCCAGGGAACAATTGAGAGCTACTGAAAGAGAACTGATAATTATGTGGGGTGAATGAGATCAGAGCAAGGACTGAAGTTTATTGGGACTAAGGAATTAATTAGCCATGGCATCAACCAAATGACAGTGATCTGCTCAACAAGTCTTCATGCTTCCTTGACTGCTGGGGCCAAAGTCATGGCCAAGTGCAACTAGTGTCCTCTGACTTCTGTGCCATCTCATACTTGGTTAAGACACCATAGAATTCCTGAGCCCCAAACAGAGTCCTGTGGGGAAGTGCAGACAGCTAAGGGAGCTATCCATCCTGGCATCCCATTTTCTGATCCCTCCAAACTCCTGAAAAGCCTCTTCTGTGGTGGGGAATGGAATAATTTACACTTTAACTTGCTCTTTTGCTTGAAGTTTGAAGGCAATATATCCAGCTATTGTCCCAGAACTCACAACCCAAAGTCTACATAGACGTTTTTGTAACCTTTGATGTCCTTAAATTTGTTGCTTCTCAGATTAGCTTGGATCTGCCTTTGACCACTCTTGAAGGGGACAGTCTCCAGAGTGATGCTGACCTGATGTTGAGATTTGAGGATTCCAATGCTGTAATAGACAATGGAAAATGTTAGAAAAACATAGACATTATGATAATCTCCAAATTCTACTCCATTCCCTCATTTTACCCCCCTGAGGGTCTCAGAGACAGCCTGTGCAGAAGGAAAAGACAATGATAATCTCTGGTGGCAGAGTCCATAGGGAATTGAACTCTTTATGGACTTAGCTATTTGGATTCTAATTGTACTCACATCAGATCTATAGGACTCTGTTTGGGGCCTAGAAATTCCATGGTTTTCTATCCCAAAGGCCACACCTCCTTGGTGGTTCAAATCCACCAGTGGTTTAAAGGTATATAGGTGGGCAATCGTTTTCCATTCCATTTACTCAGAAACCCATAGAGGACCAGCTATGAGTGGACTCTGGCTTGATGGCAATGAGAGAGAATCTCTGGAAAAAATGGGAAAGAAACCTGGGTACTCTCAGCGCTTACATGACTCTTTGCTGCTTTTTGAAGAGACCACTGCCTTCCACAGTCAGCACACAGTCCTCAACCTGCTCTGAGAGGGGGTTTGCAAATATCACTTGTATGGAGAGTGGTTGGTTCATAACAGCAGCTCCTAGAACCTAAACAGATGTAAATAAAAGGAAGAAGAAATTTAGTCCTCATTCAGCCAGTCATGAAAAATTCGTGGAATCTACTCAGGAACTACTATTCAACATTTCAGGAACTGGTCTCTAAGTTTGTTTCCAGAAAGCAGGATGTCCTTGATCTGTGTTTTTTTTGTTTATTTTTTTGTTTGTTTCTTTTTTTTTTTTTACAATCATGGACTAAATCAGTTAATGAGTTATGATCAGCATTTTGAACTGAACTGAAAAAAATGAAAATATCAGAATGTATTCCATAAGATAAATGCAAATACTGTTATGCCAACTTTTGTTTTCTTGTTATATGAAATTTTTGACTATATGTGACTGGATGTTTGTGTTGGATTGTGGTGCAAAATATTTTATTCAACTCAGATGGAGTTTTGGTGGTGGCTTGTTGTTGTTGTTAGGTGCCATTGCGTTGAGTACAACTCATAGTATCCCTATGAACAATGGATTTGAACTCTGTCCTTTCCTGCACCATCCTCATTATCTCTGACATACTTGAGTCCATTTCTGTGGTCAATGTGTCAGTCTAATTAAGGATCTTCCTCTCCTTTTGCTGATCCTCCACCTTATCAAAAAATCACCCCTCCTAACAAACTGCCCAAAGTATGTGAGATGAAGCTTAGCCATCCTTGCCTCTAAGGAGCACTCTGGTTGAGCTTTCTCCAGGACATATTTGTTTGTTCTTTTGGTAGTCCATGGGATAATCAGTACTCTTCTCCAAAGCCACAAGTCAAAGGCATTGATTTTTCTTCTGTTATGCTTATTCATTGTCTACCTCTCAGATGCGTAACAAGTGATTGAAAAGACCATGGCCTGAATCAGGCACATCTTAGTCTTTAAACTGGAATACTACCAACCCAAAGGCATGTGGTTCAAGTCCACCAGATGCTCCATGGGAGAAAGATGGACGATCTCCTCCAGTGAGATTTACTGCCTCTGAAAACCAGCTGGAGGGTCAACTATGAGTTAGTTCCAACTCATTGGTACAGAGCAACAATGTTGTTGTTGTTGTGTACCGTTGAGTTGTCTGTGACCCATAGTAACCCTGTGTAGAGCAGCTCTGAACCTTGTCCTGTCCTGAGCCAGTCTCATTAATTCTGACACATCAACACCCATTGATCCAGTCAATGTATTGATCCATTTCACCCAAGGTCTTCCTCTCCTGTACTTTCCCTCCACCCTTCCGAGCATAATGTCCTCTCTCCTGGCCACGTGCCCAGAGTATGTGAGATGGAGCTTCAAAATCCTAGCCTCCAAGGAGAAACTTGGTTTCACCCTCTCCAAAACATACTTATTTGTTTTCTTGGCAGCGCATGGTATATTCAAGACTCTTCTCCAGCACTACAAGATGAAGGCATTGATTCTCCTTCTGTCATCCTTAGTTGTTGTCAAGCTCTCTGAAGCATAACAAATAATTGTGAAGACCATGGTCTGGATTAGGCACACCTTAGACTCTAGATTGACATAATTGCTTTTAAGCACTCTGGAAAGTTCCCTGACAGCAGATTTTCCCAGTGCAATTCATCTTTTGATTTCCTGACTGCTGGTGAAAATCTTAGTCTTCTTGATGTTGAGCTTCAATCCATATTGAAAGATTCTCACCACTGTGCCAACTGGCAGCACCATGATAGATGGAGAAGAGATTGAAGTGTTAACAATTACAGCTTGCTCAGCTCCACAATCAACATTCTTAACATTAGCAGTCACAGTCAGGAACCTTGTTTTTTGCCAATTCTTTCAGAGTAGCCTGAACTTTCCCCTTCTTCTTTTTTTCGTTTTTTGATTGAGGAAAGAAATAAGATATGTTAATAAGTACCCTACTTATTTGGAATCAAATCTTTATATTTAATTATGATGTGACTAAGTTAACTTTTAAGATACTTTTTTTGTTTTTTTTTAAATGTAAATTTATTATTAATTTCAGTAAAAAGTTACAGAGACTTTAGATTTCCATTCATTCGTTGTTGCACTTTTCTCCCCTCCAATTCTCCCCTGTAGTACACTACCCTCTTGGAAAAGAAAAAGAAAAATTCTTTCGTTGTTTTACAAACCCTCCCCCAGGTCCACTCCACCATGTAGCCTTCTCACTAGACTCCTGTCATGACAAAAATACCTAATCCCTTTTTAACACATATCCCTTTTAAACAGTTTTCTCCCTCATCTGTTTCAATGCAGTATATATAATTGAACCCATCTTTCTTAGTCTATCCCCAGCCCAGAGGTCAGTCCTGTTTTACAATAGTGGCACCATGCAGTATTTGTCCTTTTGTGACTGAGATACATCACTCAGCCTAATGTCCTCCAGAGTCACCCATTTTGAATAATATTGCTTGTTCCCCTTCTTCATAATTGATCATATGTTGTTACTTGAAATTCTTCTGTGTCAACCAATTCTTTTTGGTACTATGTTTCTGTATATTCCTTCCATCTTCTTTAATGCTTCCTGAATCATTATATATTCTGCCCATAGCATCCTTAAACATTTCAGCTCACTTGAATTTGTTCTTCAGTTCATTCACCTTAAGAAATGCTAGAGAGTTTAGCCCTTTTGATTTTTCAACTCCGGTTCCTGGAACATTTCATTATAATATTTTGTCTTCTCAAACTGCCCTTTGAAATCTTCTATTCAACTCCTTAATTTCTTGATTTCTTCCTTTTGCTTTGGCATCTTGATGCTCTAGTGCAATATTCAGAGTTTCTTCTGACATCTATTTTGGTCTTGTCTTCTTAAAAACATTAAATTCAGAAGATGGAAAAGTCTCATGAATTGGGAGTCTCCAGTTATATTTCCTCTACTCCAAGAATTTTTTTCATCCAAGTGTAATGTAATCCAGAGCTCCTAAAATATTTTCATGCATAATTTAAGGTGACAGACTCTTCCTGGACAGTTTTGTTTTGCTTGTTTTTTCTTGTTGGAATTCTACCCTATTCCTAGACTCCTCCTATCCTAACAGGTTCTAATCATACAGTGCATGAGTTTGGATTGTTTAGGACTGTAGCAATAGGAAGAAGCCTCAAGACCCCTGAATGCACTTTTTGTTTAGTTGCCATAGAATTCACTCTGATTTGTGGAGAAGCCATTGCATTAGGAGAGAACTATTCTTCAGCTTTTCAAATACTGATTTTTTTCAGAAATAAATTGCCAGATCTTTCTTTTAAGGTTCCTCTGAACAGATGCAAACTGCCAACCTTTCAGTTAGTAGCTGAGCACATTGACTATTTTCACCATCTAAGGACTCTGCAGAATGTGAAGAAGATCCAGCATCAGGAATGGAGGAGGACTCATCAACAACTTGTGTGATGCACACGACACAACTTTGCTCACTGAAACTGAGGAGGACTTGAAGTGTTTGCTGCAGAAGGTCAACGACTGCAGCCTTTAATACGGATTGCCTCAACATTGAGAAAACAAAGATCCTCACCATTGAGCCAATAGGCAGTATCACGATAGATGGAGAAAGAATTGAGGTTGTTAATGATTTCATCTTTCTTAGATCCACAACCAACACCCTTGATAACAGCAATCAGAAAATCAAAATACGAATTGCAATGGGAAATTCTGCTGTCAAGGATATCTCCAGAGCACTGAAGAGCAATGATGTCAGTTTAGATATCCAGGCCATGATATTCTCAATTGCTTGCTGTACATCTGAGAGCTGTACACTGAGTAAAGATGACAGAAGAAAAATCAATACCTTTGATTTGTGGTGATTGAGAAGAGTATTGAAGATACCATGGACTGCCAAGAGAACAAATAGATCTATCCTGGAGAAGGTAAAGCCAGGCTGCTCCTTGGAGGCAAGGATTTTGAAACTCTCTCTCACATACTTTCTTTGGGTATGTGGCCAGGAGGGACCAGTCCTTGTAGAAGGACATCATGCTTGGAAGGGAAAAGGGTTAACACAGAAGAGGAAGACTGGATGAGATGGATTGACACAGTGACTGTGGCAATGGAGTCAGGTGTTTCTGAGACATGAGATTGGCTCAGGATAGGACAAGGTTCACAGCCATTCATTGTTTATAGTGTTGCTATGAATCATAGTTAACTCAATGGAACATAACAACAAGGACTCTTGATTTCTTAAAACCCTCTCCAAAATGAATTTGTTTCTGAGCTTGCGATATTCACCTCACCAAGGAGCACCACTGGTTCACTTGGCAGTGCCTCAGAGAGTGGTTGACCTAGAGGAGGCAGAATTGGAAGGAAGGAGGAGATTGGGATGCCTTCCTATTCAGAGGATGATGACATGTGAGAGGAGGAAGGATACCAGAAGCTTCTTCATCTAATCCTCTCACCTGACATCTGGAGAAGCAGAGACCCAAGAGCTCGTCTAAGGAAATACAGCCAGCAAACAACACCCTGAGTCATCCTTTCAGGTAGTGCTTTTCCTTAACCCAAGCCAAACATTTGTACTCAAAGTGTCTACTGTGGTCCCTGAGACAGGGACATCTCCATGACGTCTTCCTGGCTCCTACTCAAGAATGTACCCCAAAGACCTCTAGTGATGCAAAAGGATTGAGCGTCTTTATAGAAACCTGCCTCTCTTTGCAGCAGCTGGGAACACCAAAAGAGGCAGAGAAAAGAAAGCTTTCTCTGCTGAGCAGGCCCATGCTGCCCTTTCAAGACTCCACCCTCTCCTGACTGGATCCCAGGAGCTACCCTCACCCCCAAGTCATTTGCAGGGTTTTTGCCTACATTAATCATGATGCCAGGATAGGACAAAGTGATGATCTTGTTCACTAGGATCTTCTCGGAACTGCTCATCTCTTCACCCAGGGCACTGATGCGGATCAACTTGTCCATTGACAGGTACTGGCTGTACTGGGAATAGAGGATTTTGCAGGGATGGGTTTTTGCTAGGAGAGAACACAGAGATGAGGTGAGGGAGGCTGGGGAATCAACTGGGACTGGACTGGATTAGGAGAACTCTTTTGGAGAGGAAGGAGTCACAATGGACTGATCCCCTGTGAAATAGTTACCAGCTTTTCAAGCTGGAAAGATTGGGGTTAAGAAAAACAAAATAATTTCTCCAGCGTCCTTTTGCTAGTAAACTAAGACTCTATCTAAGGTCTGCCAACTCAGATTTTTTTTCTTCTCTTAAATGAGGCTATTTTCCTTAGGATAATAAAAAGGAGAAGGAAAGGAGGAAGAGAAAAGGAGAAGGAAGGAGTGTCTGTGCCAGAGACCAGAAGGGTCACAGAGATCTTCTCCTAGCACCTTGTTGGCATTTATGTAACCCACGCCCATAGCCAGAGCCTATACCTTCTTTAGCACAGAGAGTGATGAACGCTGTTTCCTGCCAGAATGGGGGCAAAGGACTGCCATCATGCTGCAGGGACTGGGCGCTCAGATTGAGCTTAAGATGCTTGAACTGAGATGACATGTTGAGGGCCAGCAAGACAAAGTTTATGTCCTGGCCCATATTGGGTGGGCCGAGCAGCTTGAATTTCAGGGAGACTTGGACAACGTCAGCGGGCTGAAGAGAAGGTGTGTCCAGTCTTCGAGAGCTGCCACTGCTCAGTATGTCCGGCCTAGGAGGCTCAGACACTGCTCGGTGGGAGCCTTCGGACCTTCCAGCCTTCAGCTTTTGAAGAGCCTTCAGAAACACTTGCCTCTCCTGGATGGAACCTGAGAGCAGAGAGAAAATACAACATCAGCTGGGCTAGGCTGACCCCGGGGTAAATCTTGACTGAGCACCACCTAACAACATCTACACCAATACTAGTCACATTAGTATAGCAGCAATATTGGAACTTTTTTCCTCAGTGAATATGAACCACTATCCTCACGGTGTAGTCCAAAGCGAAGTGTGCTGCTAACCCAGAGGTTACACCCCTCAGGTAGTTCAAATCTACCAGTGGCTCCACAGGAAAAAGAAAAATGAGCAATCTCTTCCTAAGCAATTTAGAGCCTCTGAAAACCCTTGAAAGAGCAGCTACAAGTCAATTGCAACTTGATAGCAATGAGAGAGACCATTTATTTATTGAGTGCTTCCTAAGTGCCAGGTTTTGGTGGGCATTTCACACTTTCAGTCCTCACGTTCTTGAAAGAGATGTTGTTGTTCCATAATACTGATGAGGAAACTAGGGCTCAGAGAGGTCATATCACTTACCCAAGTCTTACAACTCTGAATAGACCTAATGGATTTCCAAATCAGTGCTTTTGACTGCTCAATTCTGATTCCCAAAGGAAAGAAGGCAGCTTGTAAGTGTGAAAAAAATAAGCCTTTTAAGGAGAGATGTCCCTGTTTTCCTCTTTGAAAACCAAATTATTGGTCAGAGGTAGACTAGTTCCTGAAAACAGAGGCAGTTAGTGTTCCCCGAATGGTCCAGATCTCCTTGCTTAGTATGAGTAGGTGGGAAGGAATGACTGTGGGGGGGACCGTGTAGTCAGGTTGTGCAGGGAGACTCTTCCATGCTTCCCTATGATGCCAGTTCACTGCCTTTGCTAAGCACTGACTGTCCTCAGAGACTGGCTGCACCACACAGAGCATTCCCCATGACCTCCAGAGCAGGAGCCCCCTTTATCTCCTCAGACTGGAGATCACTGTAACTCCATGTTCCAGCTCTTGAGACATTTGTAGCATAGATGCTAATTAATTTGGTTCCTCTGCAATCAGTTAGACCCCTACGTCCAGCTGGGCCGAATGTGGGGGACGGATACTGTTGACCAATAAGCCCTCATGAGCAGGACATGCAATTCCACCTCCATGGGGGTCACAGTGGAATACCAAGGACCTCAGTAGCAAACGCTGTTGATGCTCCAACATTTCTCCTTGAACTCGCCATTTTGATGTCCACTGGCCCAACTATTGAAAAAAGAACAAGTCAGGAAAAAAGCTTTGACCCACTTTTAGTTGGCACAATACCTAGGGCTTCTCCAATAGCCAAACACCCTCCCTTTGCTTGAGTCTGATCTATGCAGAACAAAATTTGCAGCCCTCACGTGAGATGAATGAGGGGCCTGAGCAGGCTATAAAGTTTCCCTGGCAAAGACCAAAGATCTTCTATGGAGATTAGATAATGAGCTTCTAAAGAGTTTAGCGTAATTCTCAGGAAAGTCAGAGCTCACTCAGGATGCAATGTTTCCAGTAGTAGCACCCGTCCTCCTGTGTCTTTCTCTGTGTCCAGAGCTGCCTCTATCATACATGGGGACAACAAAAGTGCTTGGGGTTTTACAATGTCTAGGAAAAGCCTCAACTAATGACTGACAGGAGATAGTATATAAATAGCCTGGCCCTTTGTCTCTCAGCAAGGTAAATCTGCAGTGTTGTTCTTTGTTTGATTCTGTCTCCCGGTTAGTTTTGCTAGATTTAGAGAACTCTGTCTTACAGTAACTTCTTGTGCTACTTCTCTGCAGAATTTTCTTAGTTGTAATTTTTAGAAAAGTAGAATGAGGTATCTTTATTCTTCTGTGAGGTTGAGTAGGTTCAAATCTCCAAGCAGTAAGAATTTACACCATCTAATGACCTTGACCAACAACAACAATGACCTTAAATGAAAATGTGGGGCCAGTGGAATGTTAATTTCAGAAAAAAAAAATACATACAATTTGGGCCATAAAAAATTTAAGAAACCAAACCAGTTGCTTTCAAGTCCATTCTAATTCTTAGCAATCCTATGGAGCACAGTGGAACTGTCCCAGAGGGCATCTAAGACTGTAAATCCTTAAAGAAGCAGCAAATTGCCACTCCTTTCTCCCATCAGGTGGCTGGTGAATTAGAACCGCAGATCTCCTGGTTAGTAGCTGAGGACTTCAACCACTGCACCACAGAGGCTCCTAAGGAGGCTTAATAATGCCCTTTATATTGACTTCTTTCCCTTCTCTGTTTCACTTCCTCAAACTCCTACCAGTAATTCCTGGAATTGTCTCATAAATGTTGTTGTTGTTGTTGTTATGTGCCGTCGAGTCGCTTGCGACTCATAGCGACCCTATGTACAACAGCCCTAAACCCTGTTCTATCCTGTGCCAACCTCACTGCCTCTGACACACCCATCCCGATTACCCCAGTCACTGAATCAATCCACCTCATAGAGGGTCTTCCCCTCCTGCGCTGTCTCTCCACTCTGCCCAGCATGATGTTCCTCTCCAAAGACCTGTCTCTCCTTACAAGTCTCACAAATAAGCCATTTATTTTTTAATCTTTTTCTCAGAATATGTTTTCAAAACAATCCAACTACGACAAACCCAATGTCAACAGGAAGTGGAGGGCCAGTTTTCCTGGGTTTTGTTCAATACTTGTCCTGAATGTTGTTCAATGCTTGTCTCTCTTCATGTAACCTAGTCCTAAGATTGGTATTGGAACTTCTGTGTCTGTCCCAAAAGTGCACATAGAGAACCACAGACACCCGCTCTCCGTGCTCCCAGCATCTGCTCAGATACTCTCAGCCCCTATCTTCCCATCCCACTCCCAATCCCTGCCCCTTTCTGGCTCTCATGGACTGGCTACTTTTACTTGGTTCCCTGGTGGTTGGCTTTTTTCAATATCCAGGACTCAGTCTACACTTAGTCCCTGAGTGAGACAAAACAGTTCAAACTCACTGAGTTCTTTTCCAGGAAAAAAGTCAAGCAATCTGTTTTCAAAAATATCAGTCAATGAAAATCCTTCTGAGAACAGTTCCACTGTGATACACCTGGGGCTATCATGAGTCAGAATCAGCTTGATCCACTTACTTACCTCTCCCTTTGGATGGCCCTGCCAGGACTCTCACATCTCTGAACTGTCTCTGGCATAGCCAATTTGGACAAGGGGTGAGATTGTTGTTGTTGCGATTGTTGTTGTATGCCAGGTTGGAACTTACCCACAGCCACAGCTGACCCTTCACTGGGTTTTCGGAGGCAGTTTATTGCACAGGAGGTGATTGGCCACTGTTTTACTGCAGAGCAGCTGGTGGGGTTTCAATCCCATGTGTGCCTTTAGGATTGAAGTGCAGCTTCTTACCACTAGACCTCCGGAAGGGGTGAAGTAGGGGTAAATATCTGGCCTTGCATCAGCCTCAGTGCAGGCTAGTGGTCTTCCCTGTTCTCCAAATACTAAATACATTTCCTTTTAAAAAAACAAGCTAAAATAATTCAATTCATTCATAGGAGAGAGCTCACAAAATCTCCTGCCATCTTCAGGAAGAGGCTGATTTATTTTCTGGGAAGAATGGTTGAAAGTTTTATATACTGACGGTAGATACTTCAGGAGCTCTGGTGGAGCAGTGAGTAACGTATAGGACTGCTAATCAAAAGGTTAGTAGCTCAAACCCACCAGCTGCTCTATGGAAGAAAGACGTAGCAGGCTGCTTCTGGAAACCTTAAGGGGCAGTTCTATTCTGTCCTTAAGGGTCACTGTGAACTGGAATTAACTCAATGGCAGCAGGTTTGATTTGAGTTTTGGTTGGATGTATGGCCCTACAATCAATGTGAGCATCTTGTGGAGGGATGCAGAAGGACATGTTGGTCTCAAATGTGAAGTGGTGATAGGCCTGAGAAAGCGAGCAAAGGGGACACAACAGGGACCTTAAAGTGACATTTCTATTTCTCAGAAAACAAAATGTTTGTAAAATATTAGAAGAATATTGTTGTGGTGCATCATCAAGTTGGAACTGGCCCATAGCTGACCCTCCAGCAAGTTTTCGGAGACAATAAATCTCATGGGAGGAGATTGTTTACCCTTCTCCCATGGAGCAGCTGGTGGATTAGAACAGCTTGCCTTTGGGATTGTAGAACAATTTCTTTTATTTCTTTCTTTTAATTTATATTTTAATGAAAATTTATAGAGAACTTGGATTTCCACTCATTCATTGTTGCACATTTTCTTCTCTGCCCTTTTCTCTTTGAAAAAAAAAAATTATGCACACCCATGTTCATTGCAGCTTTGTTCACAATAGCAAGGAGTTGGAAACAACCTAAGTGCCCATCAACAAACGAATGGCTAGAGAA
>NW_006399776.1:3389359-3410417 GCF_000299155.1 Elephantulus edwardii | reverse complement strand
GAGCAAACTGAAGCTGTGAACAATCTCAATCTCTTCACCATCCATCCTGATGCTACCGATTGGTCCAGTGGGCTTGCAAAATAAATTTCTAAAAATGGATCTCAGGATGCTCAGATATCAAATATGTAGAATATGTTAATTTTATGGTTCTAGGATAATATTATACTTCTTATGTATACATTGAAGTCAAGAAAGTTGTGAGATAGTAGTCTTTTCCACTCTTGGAAACTGATTTATGTTGTCATAGCAAGCCATTTACCAATTTTTAAAAATAAGAGTTAGTTGTATGAATCTGTAAGCTAAAATACCTTTCTTAGTATTTTGAATTTTAAAAATAATGGTGTATTATTCTAAAATAATTCAATTTCCTGGAAACTCTGTTATGTTTATTGGTAAGGTTTCTCATATAATGTAAAATTTTACAGTTTGATAAGGTATGATGTTTAAAACCTATCAACTGAAAACCTTGTATCTGCTCTTACCTTGGCCCTGCAGCATTGTTAGGGGCATATATTGAGCCAAATGTCAGCTTCCCCTGCCCCAATATTTTACATTCTATCATTCAAAACTACTTGTTTAATGATTTTACCTTAAAAAAAAAAAAAAAACCTACCTTCCTGTCCCACAGAAAGCCTCTGATTCCACAAAGGCCTGCCCAAGCTGGCTGTGCCCACAGGATATGACCTCTGAGTGAGTCTGGCTTGATCATACCTTCTCCATACTTGTAATTCTCTGTGACATCATCCCGCTCATCACTCTGGATGCTCTTTGTGCTGATAAAATTGCCAATAGACTTCGTGTCCTGGTGGAGTTTCTGCTCCTTCCCTGCTTGGACAAGCCAGGACATGCAGTCCGCATTCACCATGGAGAAGGCAAAGGGCGTATCATAGTTCAGATCTATCTCCCCCTCCTTGATGGCTCTGACAGAGGCAGGACCGCAGCAATAGAGACCTGGGGAGAACAGAAGAGCTTCAGTGAGACTGCAGAACCAGAAGAGGCAGGGACAGAGGCAGTGCCTGTGTGGGTGGGTTCTGCCTTCCTTCTAGAGTCTCACCATTACTTGTCTCTTGAGGTGTGGCATCCAGCACCTGCCAGCCTCCATAGCCAGGGGGAAGGTCCTTTCGGGCCATCCAGCACTCATTCCAGACATGGAAATTCCTGTGAGAAATCAAAGCAGTCAGTGAACTAAAGAGAAGACTTTTCTGCTTTCGTTCTTTCTACAGCAAAGCAGAGAGGTTAATAGACCACCCATTAGCAAGAAAGACAGACATAGAGCACAATGCTGTTGTTAGGTGGTGTCAGGTGGACCATGTCTCATGGGAACTTTATCAACAGCAGATCTGAACCTTGTCCTGTCCTCACAACCTTTGGTATGCTCAAGCCTACTGTGATAGTCACTGTGTCTATAGGCTCCCATAGGGCCTCAAAATCCTGGTGGTTCAAATCATGATTGAACTTTTTTTCTGAGAGCCACAACTTGCTGTTCAGAAGAGATTTCCTCTGCCCAATCTGAATGTGAATAGAAAATTAACTTCAGAGTCAACTGAAATGAAAAATACTTCACTTTCTCACTAACAAGTTCCTGTGGCTCTTTTCTTGTGTATATTGATGTCTGTCAGGATTTATGATTTTTGTGTCCCTAATCGAGACTTCAAGTTTCCATGTTCAGAGCCACAGACTGAGAATTAGGTGAAAAAAGTAACAAAGAGGAAAGTCTCAACCCTGGGTGGAGCGCACTTAGGGCAGAAGGGTGCTAAACCACAACCATGGTTTCTTTGTTCAGACCCCTTGGCCTTAACACTGGGGACACCAAGCACAAGGGCTGCAGGATGCATTGAGGACGTAGGAGATGAGGGAGCAGCAGGCTCATACACACAGTTGTTGTTGTTGTTGTTATATGCCCTTGAGTCAGAGTTGACTCATGGCTGACCCTCTAGGGAGTTTTCAAAGGTTGTAAATAGCACAAGGAAAGATTGCCAATCTTTTCCCTGCAGAGCAAATTTGAACAGCTTGCCGTTGGGTTGGCCCACATAATGGGATTTGGCTCTAACTTGAGACCCTAGAAAGCAAGTTGGGAGGGTGTCTCTCACCAGACAGAGTCCTTCTTCTTATTCTCCAGAATCCTGCCTGTGCTATCGTAATACTCGTCTATGATCAGGTTCCCATCTGTGTCGTGGCCAGAGTCAAAGTTGGTGATCACACGGGTGGGGATCCCCAGGCACCTCATCACTGCAGAAAGGCAGAAAAACATGCTGTGGGCTGTGCTCTCCAGAGCTCTGTGGCTTCCTGGGCTTGAGCTCTAGACAAAGAGACATCATTCCCTAGGGATGTCATTGGCATCTGCAGGACGAGTCAGGAGCTCCCTGGGGCACTGGGCTGGTGACATTTCCAAGCTCTTTCCCTATCTTCCTATGTTCCTTTCCTTGAAGCCTGTTGGAGACATTCAGTGCAAAGGTTAGAATGCTTGTTGTTCAACAAGCACTCCCAGAACCAATAGAGAGGGTAGAAAGTCAGTTCTCCCACCATATCAATTACAACTCATAGTAGTCTTATGAAGAGATCTTGCCCTATCCTGCGCCATCCTTACGACCTCTGATATGTGCGAGCCCATTGTTCCAGTCACTGTGTCAATCCATCGTGTCACTCTTTCTCAGCATGGTGTCTTTTTCCAAATACTGGCCCCTGGCCCCTCCTGGCAATATGCCCAAAGTATGTTGTCATTATCCTCCTTTTAAAGGTGAAGAATTAGAGTAGTATGTGACCACATAGGCTGGCACTCAGATTGTAGTCTCATTACTAAGCCTGGGCTCTTAAACTGAGTCTACTTGAGTACTGTGAACACAGGCCAGCATGTCAGCGTTTTCACTTTACTGTATATCCAAGATTTTTCTTATTGTTACATAACTTTCACAAAACAAAGTTTCTACTGGCAGTTATTTTTCATTGTTTTCCATGTATCTCCATTAGAAAGAATCCTGTGATGAATATTTTAGCAGGTAATTATTTGTTTCCTTAGGACATATTCCAAGAGGTAAAATGACTAAGTTAAAAAGTATGGACGTTTTCAAGAGTTTTTGCATACACTACTGTCTTTTGGTTTGGTTTTAAATATTTATACTTTAAAAAAATATTTATACTTTTTATTTAAACCCTGGATGAGATGAATTGATACAGTAACTGAGGCAACAGGGGTAGGTGTGTCGGAATTAATGAGATTAGCTCAGGATAGGGCAGGTTCAGAGCTGTTGTTCACAGGGTCACTATGTGTTGCAGACAGTTCGATAGCACATAACTACAAAGACAATATATTTATTTATGTTTTGTTTTTAGATGCTGTTGAGTCGACTATGACTCAGAGTGACCCTGTGAACAATGGATCTGAACCCTGTGCCATATTCATCATCTCTGATAAATTTGAGTACCTTGCTACAGTTGCTGTGTCTATATACCTTGTTGAGGATCTTCCTCTCTTTTGTGGACCCTCTACCTTTCTAAGCATGACATATTTTTCCAAGGACTAGCCACTCCTAACAACATGCCCAAAGTATGTGAGGCAAAACTACATCATCCTTGCCTGTAAGGAGCACCCTGATTGCACTTTCCCCAAGACAGATTTACTCACAGTAAACATTTAATTGCTTAGTACTTCCTGGAGGTTACTTCTTTTCATTGGAGTAATATATATGTAACAGAATATTTGCCATTTGGCATTTTTATGTGTACAATTCAGTGACACCAATTGTATTCATCACATGTTCGTTATCATTGTTCTCATTATCATTGAATACTATACTCCGGCACAAAGCCTCTCCAGGTGGAGACACACCCCTAGACGCGGCCTGGGATGGGGAGGAGAGAAGCACAAACAATAGTGGTATCTGGAAGTCTCTAGTGACAGGTCTGGACAGGGCCACAAAACTAGGGCAAGGAGTGGGCAGAGCTAAGTGGATTGTAGGTGGAGGTGACACAGGACAAAATAGAGGTGAGGGTGAAGGTTTGAAAAGCAGCCACTGCAGGAAGATGAGACAGGAGAGTGATTCAGGAGGATTGCATGGCACATTTATGCTAAGAGCACTATCAGGGAGAGCTGAGAACAAGCCTCCTCCCAATCTTCCTTCAGCCTTAGAACTTCCTGAATGGACACTTGAAGTGTCAGTGGTAGTGTCAGCATGAGCTAACATAACTCAGTAGGCACTTTTCCACCCCGGCACAGGAAACTGGTCTCCTTGCACTTCAACGTTCTCTAGTAGACCAGACTCTGGGGCTTGTAATTGTTTGTTTATGAACCTGTCTTCCTGAAGGGAGGGATGGTGAATTATTAATCTTTACTGTTATACAGTTATTAACTATATGAGCCAGACCTGTTACAGATACTCAGTGCATTTTTTGCTGATAGCTATGAATGAATAATTTCTTATGAGTCTTTTGCCAATTCTGGTGATTTCTTACTTCAGCATGGCACTGTACTAGTGATTGAATGCTACACTTTTGGTTCCAAATTTGACTGTCAGTAGAAGCTAAGTGATGATGAATACAATTTGTCTTAGTGGCGTAGGGAAACTACAGAGGTGCAAGGATGGTTTCTTATGTAAAGAGTGAAGCCAAGATTAGCTTCAGTGTCAACTAAGGGAAATAAAAGTCATCAGATCTCTGCAGCCCAAATCCTGCACATGCATATGTACAGAGACTTTACTCTTTCTGCCCTTGTTCTGTTTTCCCATAAAGAGTTCATACTGCCTTGAGAGTTCAGCTCTTACTTTTGGGCCCCAAACTCCCACATTTGACTCTTGAGGCTATATGGAGACTTCTTTATCATTCAGAACATCTGCAAATGAACTTGTCTTTCAGTCTAGGCCAGCACCTCTTTCCAACCTTCCATTCAGTCAACATCACCATCGCAAGTGCTAGGTATCATGCCAAGCACCACATACACGTGCATTATTGCCCTTAAACCTCTCCACAACCCTTTGATTACCCTGACTTTAAAGATAAGAAACCTGGCACTTAGAGAGATTGAGGTCACATGGCAGAGAGTGGGAAGCCTGGGCAAGACATAAGCCCATGTTTCTCTGATCTCCAAGTTTTTAACTACCAGGCAATGCCATTCTAACTTCACTGGACCTCCAGCAATCTCCGTGAACCTTCCTTTGTGATAGTCTCATCAACTTCTTGAAGTCATACTTCTTTCTTGTGTGTTTTCATAACACCAGCTACCTATGGCACACATTTCTTTAAGGGATTGAGTTCTGTCTGATTTCATGTATTTGGCATAGTTGTTTAGAGAGGCCCTAAGTTCCTTAGAGAAGGTCTCATACCAGATACTTTTCTTATATTTCTTCAATCAAGCACGGTGCTAAGCATAGATTAGATATGCATTAAATTCTTATTGAAGTGAGTTCCCCTTTGTGAATAAAGTTTTTACAGACTATCAATCTTGGTGACTCACAATTTGACATAGGACTTGGGTGACTCTTTCATTGATAAATTTATGAGAGCCAATTCTGTAATAAAATAAAAATCCATATGATGGATCCACACACACATACATGTATACATTAGTATGCAGGGACACTGGGACAAAGGTAGACAATAGCTCAGAATTAGGAAAAGACTGGAGTGTTATCAAGATCTGTTACCACAAGCTCCCAGTATTAGTCACTATGGCTATTTACTCAGCCATTCAACATTCATTCTACCACATGTTGAGACCATGCTATGAAACAGGAACAAAACAGTGCAACAATGAATGAATGCAAACCCAAAATCTCTGACAATGTTCATTAAAACTAATAAAATTTAATTTAAAAAAAGAGAAAAAAAACAGGAACAAAACAATAACAATAACAAAAAGCCCACCAAACGGAAACCAGCAAGATGCTCTTTGTTTATGGCAGACCTGTGCATAAAGAGTAGGACTGACCCTTTGCCAGCAGTTCCCCAGGCTTTTCTTTTGAGGAGTCTCTAAAGGGATTTGAACTGCCAATCTTCCAATTAGTAGTCAAGTGCTTTAACTGTGTGTGCCACCCAGGGAATCCTGCTATAGATCAACCAGCGGCTTAAATGGATGTTGCTGTTGCTGTGTTACGTGCCATTGAACTGACTACAACTCACGATGATCCTATGAAACAGATCTCAACCCTACCCTATGCTACGCCGTCTTCACATTCTCTGATATGCTCTAGCCCATAATTACAGTCACTGTGTTGATCTAGTTTGTTCCTTTTTTTCCTCTAACTCTTCACCTTTCCAGCATGCTGTCTTTCTCCAAGGACTGGCCTCTCATGACAATATCACCGAAGAATGTGAGATGAAGTTTCATCATTCTTGCCTCTAAGGTATAGTCTGCTTGCAATACTTCCAAGACAGACATGTTTGCTCTTTTGGCAGTTTATATGATATTCAGTACTCTTCTCAACACCACAGTTCAAAGGCATCAGATTTTCTTCAGTCATCCTTATTCATTATCAAACCTTCAGATGCATAGGAAACAATTGAAAATATTATGGTTTGTATCAGTTGCACCTTATGCTTTAAACTGACATTCTTAGTTTTTAGCACTCTGAAGAGGCCCTTGACACCATATTTTTCCAATAAAATCTCTTGACTACTGATACAGTGGGTGTTCACTGTGGATTCAAGTGAAAGGAAGTTATTAACAACTTCAATATTTTCTCCCTCTCTTGTTGTTGCTTATTGGTCCAGTAATGAGGATTTTTTTTGTTTTGTTTTCTGATGTTAAGATGTAATCTATATTGAGGATTGTACTCTTTGATCTTCTTCTTTAAGGACTTCTAGTTTTCTTCACTTTCTACAAGTAAAGTTGTATCACCTACATAACAAATATTATTGATGAGTCTTTCTCCAATTCTCCCACACATTCTTCTTCATATAGTCCAGATTCTTGAATGATTTGCTCAACACACAGATTGGATAAGTACAGAGAAAAGATACAACTCTAAAGGACACTTTCCCTGATTTTAAACCATGCAATATTCCCTTCATCTGTTTGGACACCTGCTTCTTGATCTGTATAGACTTCACATGAGTATATTTCAGTGTTTTGGAATTTTCATTTTTCTCAATGTTATCCATATTTTGTTATGATTTCCACAGTCAAATGCCATTGCATAGTTAGTAAAACACAAGTAAACATCTTTCTGGTATTCTCTACTTTCAGACAAGATCCATATAACATCAGCAGTGCTATCCCTTGTTCCATGATCTCTTCTAAATCAAGCTTGCATTTCAGGAAGTCTTCTGTTGATGTACAGTTTGAATCATTTGCATGTGATATTTTCCAATCATTTCCACATCCTTGGGTCATCTTTTATTAAAAAACAGAAATGCTGGATCAGTTAGTTAGCCAGGTAGCTGTCCTCCAAATTTCTTGGCAAAAGCTAGTGAGCATGTCCAGGGCCAAACCGATTTGAAACGCCTCAATTGATATTCCGTCAATTTCTGTGGTCTTTTTTTTTGCCAATGCCTTCAGTGGAGCTTGAACTTCTTCTTTCAGTACCATTTATTCTTGATAATATACTACTTCCTGATATAGTTCAGTGTCAACCAGTTCTCTTCGGTACAGTGACTCTGAGTCTTCTTTTGATGCTTCCTGGATTATTAAAAATTTTAGCTGTAGAATCCTTTGGTGTGCTAACTGAAAGACTGTATTTTTCTTCCAGCTTAGGAAATGCAAGCATGCTCTTTCTTTTGGTTTTCTAATTTCAGTTGTTTATTTTTTTAACTTCAGCTCTTAAGTAAGTTACATGTATGTGATACAAAAATGAAAGATATTCCCATATTAAAAGATTACAACTTTATTTGTGGTGGCACTGTCCTGATAGTGAACTAAAATGTGCTTCAAGATTTACCATGAAACCTGCCAAGTGGTTCTTTTCCTCCATGTAGAAATGCAGTTCCAAATGTAAAGAAAAATCAGTGCAAAGTTAGAGCTAAATTTATCAAAATGCATTTCATCAGCATTGCTACTATACTTCCAAACTTAAACAGTACAATCAACCTGAAAGTTGGACAATGAATAAAGATGACAGAGGAAGAATCAATGCCTTTGAGTGGTGGTACTAAATATTTATCTCATAGACTACCAAAAGAACAAACAAATATTTGAGAAGCCAACATAGTTAGACTTTTCAGGATAGAGCAGTACTAGAAAGAAGATTGAAGCCAACATAGTTAGACTTTTCAGCATAGAGCAGTACTAGAAATAAGTTATCTGCAGAGATATCTTCTTAAGTCTTTGGATGAATATGGACTACCAAGAAAACAAAAGTCTGCTTTGGAGAGGGTGAAACCAAGTTTCTCCTTGGAAGCTAGGATTTTGAAACTCTGTCTCACGTATTTTGGGCACATGGCCAGGAGGGACCGGTCCTTGGAGAAAGACATCATGCTCAGAAAGATAGAAGGACAGGGCAGGAGAGGAAGACCCCGGATGAGATAAATTAACTTGGTAATGGGGTAGGTATGTCAGAGTCAGTGAAACTACCTGAGGATAGGGCACACTTCAGAGCTGTTGTATAAAGTTACGATGAGTCACAGGTGACTCAACAACATATAACAACAACAACAACAACAACAACAGTATGTGCATGCTTGGGAATAAAATTCCAGAATGCCAGATAAAGATCTGCCAAAAAAAAAACCACACAAAACCCACAAAACAATTGAATGGAAAGACTTCATCATATACAGGGAATTTAGTAGAGTCCTCAGAAGAATTGCAGTATATTACACAAATTAGTTATTAAATGTTCATGAGATTCTATAACAAAACTTAAAAGTGAGTTACTGTGATTTTTCAAGGGACTTACTGATGCATTAAAACAAAGTCCTTCAAATAAATTAAACAGAATCCAGCACACAACATAAAATTCATAGTGACCAGCGTCTAATAAAAAATTACTACATGGCATCCACTTTTTAAACAGCATGGCTCCTGAAACTTCTATGAACTTTGATAAATGTTGATAGTTGTAGAAAGACTTCAGGCTTTTTGTTCATAGGGTTGCTATGAGTCATGCTCAACTCGAAGGCAATCATCAACAACAACAAAAACACATACAAAGAAACAATAAAGTATGGCTCATTCCTAAAAGAAAAGCAATCAGCAGACTCAGATCCAGAAAGGGCAGAGATAATGGAATTTAACAGGCAAGGGTCTCAAAAACTCCTTTAAGTAGTATGTTTAGGCTCAAGAGAAGTTAGAAAAATCTACAAACAAAATGAGAAGAGAAATAGAAAAATCCAATATGTTAAATTTTTAAATGCACTGGACAAATACTACAAAATGATATCATTATGTGCATTTATGAGAACACATTCAAACACATTGCCTATTAAACACATCCAAATATCGGTCTATGGTGGGTGTAGTAAATGTGTATGAGTTATGGAGACGAATGGGAAAATGTAGTTACTTTTTTTTAAAAGAGGAACTTGGAACAGATAGATCTATTCTACTAAAGGCCACAAGAAGAGGAATATAATTAATAAAAACCTAAATAATCCTAGTGAAGAGGGAAAGAAACAAAGAAAATAGAGTGAATTGGAACAAAACTTCTGATCCCCAAGAAGCAGAAATTAAAATATATCTAACTAACAACAGCTAACAATTATGTAAAACTAGTTATATGTCAGATACTTAATCTAAGTGGTAGTTACTCACTAACAAACATCTCTCTGAGGAAAAATTCAAAACAAACCTCTAATATCCCATGAATTAATGGAAAATAATGGTAGAATTCTATGTAAGCAAGGACATCGAACCAAGGAGAGTTTGGAGTGAGATCTAGAGAAAGATTAGCAAAGAAGCTAAGTAATGCTGCTCTCAGAACTTTCTTTGAGAGTTTCCAGCAGTGGGAATGGGGGTGGGGACAATGAGAACAAAGTTTATTGTATTTTTTAAATAATTTTGTTATTTTGTGTGTGTGTGTGTGTGTGTGCTGTCAAATCAGATCTGACTGGTACAGGAAGAGATTGACCCTCCTTTTCCAGCAGAACATCTGGTGGATTCAAACTGCGTACCTCTGGGATTGCAGTGCAGCTTCTTGCCACTAGGCCACCATTGCTCAGGTTATTTTATTTAAGTATAAGTAATTAGTATTTTCTAGAAGCCACTACATGCTTGAATTAGAAGAAACCTTAGATAATATCTACTCTAGTGGTTTTCAAAAAAATTTAAGGGAAGGACCTTTTATGCAAGCCAAATCATAAGTGTGGCCCCTGTCCACTTTGTCCTAGGTGCATGCTGTGAGTTGGAATGTACTTGATAGTAGTGGTCATGGTTTGGTTTTATTGATATGTAATTTACACACCACAAAATTCACCCAATTCAGTGTTAGTACATTCACAGGTTGTGAAACCATCACCACAATCTAAATTCCACAATAAAAAGAAACTTGGAAGGGGAGCTCTGGTGGCCTAGTGGCAAGAAGCTGCACTGCAATCCCAGAGAAACACGGTTCGAATCCACCAGATGCTCTGCCGGAGAAGGAGGCGCAATATCCTCCTGTACCAGTCAGATCTGATTTGACGGTACACGCACGCAAAATAAAAAAAAAAAAAAAAGAAACTTGGACTCATTAGCTTCATTTCCCCCTTATTCCAACCATTGGCAACCACTAATCCACCTTATATCTCTATGGCTTTGTCTATTGACAGTTCCTATATAAGGATTCATACAATATATGGTGCTTTGATACTTACTTATATTTTATGATAATTTTCAGGCCAGAGAATATCACTGTCCGCTCCATAGTGCAAGACATCCAGTCTGCCTTAAAGACCCCAGCTAAGAATTGAGGATCTTAAGCCTGTCATGAGTGGCTAGTCAGGACAGGGAGACCCCAGTGGTCCGAAGCTATAGGTTGCTGGCACTGAGCACCAGAAGTGTTGTGTGCTATAGAGTCAGAACTAACCCATAGCTAAATTTCTGGTGGCTTCTCAGAGGCAGTAAATTGCAAGGGAAGAAGAGATTTCCCATCCTTCTCTCACAGAGCAGCTGGTGGATTTGAACAATGAGCCTTTGGGACTGCCCCCTAAATAGATGTCAAGGTTTACAGTTAAAATTATAACTAAAGAATTCTAAATTTCCCTAAGTCAGTCAACACGCTGCCGTTAGATAACATTGGGAATTAGACTTATAAAGGGGAAAATGAACTTGTTAGATAATAGTTACTTGACTTTAAGCCTCAGTTTTCTTATCTGTAAAATGATAGTAATGGTATTGATTTTGCAGGTATTTGTGAGGCTTAGAGATAATGAAAGTGCCCATGTGGACCTGAAATGCAATGAATTTTGGTTAAATTGCTATCTCTGTTTGTCAAACAGTATAGCTTGGTGGGAAGAAAGTGGCCTTCAGAAACAGCAGATCTGAATGGGAGATGGTGATTCAACTCAATATCCCTCAATATCATGGAAAGAGAACCCATTTTATAAGGCATTCAGAAGATCAATACTTACTACCAAACAATCACTATAACCAGGTTCTAGTGTAAGTCCTGCTACAACGTGTGTTATGTATATGACACAACTTTGCTTTCCAAAACTGAGAAGGATCTGAAGTGTTTGCTGCAGAAGATCAAGGTCTGTAGTCTTCAATATGATTGCAGCTTAGCATCAAGAAAACGAAGATTCTCACCATCAGATCAATTGGCAGCATCATGATAGATGGAGAAGAGACTGAGATTGTTAACACTATCTTCTTGCTCGGATCTACAATCAACATTCTTGGCACCAGCAGTCAGGAAATCAAAAGATGAGTTGCATTAGGAAAGTCTGCTGTCAGGGACCTCTCCAGAGTACTAAAGAGCAATGATCAGACAGTCCAGAGACCAAGGTGCATCTGATTGAGGCCATGGTCTTTTCAATCACTTCCTATACATCTGAAAGCTGACTAATGAATAAGGATAGCAAAAGAAGAATTGATGCTTTTGAACTGTAGTGTTGGAGAAGATGCTAAATATCCCATGCCCTGCTAAAGGAACAAACATATATGTCTTGGATAAAGTGCAGCCACAATGCTCCTTGGAGGCAAGGATAGCAAAAGCTTTGTCTCACATACTTTGGGAATGTTGCTAGGGATATTCCTTGGAGAGGGATATCATACTTAGAAAGTTGGGAGGCAATGAAAGAGAAGAAAACCCTCAATACAATGGACTGGCACAGTGACTGCAGCAATGGGCTCAAGTGTGTCAGAGATGATGTGTTTGACACAAAATAGGTCGTTCTGTTGTTCATAGGGTTGATATGAGTTATGCTCTCCTTGACAGCGCCTAACAACAACATGAACACATTTAATCCTTTCATAAACATACAAAGTAGGTGCCATTATTTCCCTAATGTATATCTGAGGAGAAACTCAAACTCAATTCCAATTCATAATGTACTTCCATTGGGTTTCCAAGGTTGTAAATCACAACAGGAGACTATCCATCTTTTTCCTGTGAAGCTATTGGTGGGTTTGAACCTCTAGAGACATGCATGCAGCCTTTGAATTAGCAGCACAACTCGCTACAGACTACACCATGAATTGAGGCACAAATTATGTGACTTGCCCAAGGTCACCCTTGTCAATGAATTTGAACCCAAGTATTCTGTCTCTATCTAGTACTCACATTGTACACTCTTTAAACTGACAAGGTTTTTTTTTTCTTTCAGCACAGTGTCTGACACAAAATAAGTCCTCAATAAATAGCAACTAATTTAACTGTGAAATACTAATAACATATATGTTTCAACAGCAATATTGGGTTAAGGGATTGGACTAAAGGCTTAACTTTTACTTTGGTGGAGTGTAAATGCTGGATATTATCCATCTTTGTATCCAAGGGTACCTGGGGTACAGTAACTGCTAGAGTAGAAACTCAGTAAGTACTGTTGGATGAATTAAGAAATTTCTTCAAATTGATACATTTTGAAAAATGTGGTGGCCCCTATTAGGGAAGTCTGATGCTGATTGAGCTACAATGGAAGAAGACCATATTGACCTACTTTACCTAATCTTTTGTCTCCTAGATCACTAAAGAAAGGGCCATAAACATTTTCATTTACCTACTCCTGTTGCATAATCTTCATTCACTGACTCTATCTACCTCTCATCATCCAGTTCTAGATGATCATACCCAACACCATAGCCCTCTCCCCTAACCTCACAGCTCCATATACTTGGCCCATTGAACTCCAGGCCTTTCCCTCTCTACCTTGCACAAAATCTATTCTTTGCCTGTAAATCTTGTGTGTTTCTCCAGATCTCTCAGTTCACCTGTGTAATCCGTGGCTTTGAGTAGCATATCTGTTGAACTGGATAATCAAGATAAGATTCTGAAGTTTCAGAGGAGGTGTGAACTCAAGACTTCTTCATCATTAATCTATTAAAATCACTCCCTGTTGGGATTGGCAGAAACCCCCTCATGCCCTTATGAAAGACCTGGGGTGTAATGTCATCTTTGCAGTTTGGCATCCTGGGTTTCCTTCAGGACTGAACTCTGAGAACCCAGAGACATGTTCACCACACACATTGTAAACATGCACACAGATTGTATCAAGCATTGTCCCACACCGGCCTGAAACCTCAATAAACATTGAGTTATGGGTAGATCAGATCTCCCTAAAATGGACTAAGAGAATACCATTAGCAAAAGCCTTACTGGCCTCTTTTCCATAGATAACAACAATAATAATATATACAGATAACAAGAGTAATAACATTCAGATTGTGATGCAAGTCAGGTACACAGATGTTTGTGCCAAAAGCCTGAGAGTTGGCGGGGGTGTGGTAGCTTGGGTGAGAGGTGGACGGGAAGTGAGAATCGTACTCCTTTTCTTCCCTCCAATACGTGACTCATGCCAAGAGTGTCAGTTCCCTCAAGATCTTCTATCACCTCTGTCAGCCCCTCCTTTGGCTTACTCCTCTTGCTGTACACAACCCAATATCCGCATGCCTTATTCTGCCCATATTCTTTTTTCCCCCCTACAGGTTTTCTTCTACTCCTTTCCTACCTTCCTATAATCCCTAACAGCTTGGTCAGAATCAAGCCTCAAAATTCCCTAAACTGGTGACAACTCCACATTAAAGATCACTGTAGTAGCATGTTGTCTTGTTCTGGCCCCTGGCCTGTACGTACGTACCATAACTCAGACTCACACTACCCTCTCACATGCCCATTATCTGTGCCCTAGAGGTACCAATCAGTGTTTAGGTTTCTAATAACTTGGCCTCTCCCCTCATTCCTATCTTGGACCTGGATAATACCCAGTCAGCCCCTTGGGAATATTCTATTGGGTTGACCAAGCTCCGGAAAAAAGGAATCAGGTCCAAGATGGTTCATCTCTGAAATAGACCCAAGTGTGTAAAACCTAAGATCAGTGATGGGACATTTAGCTGAAAAGAATTTTCTTCCAAATTCTAGTGAGAATTCTATAGAGCTGGTATAGGAAAAGCTGAGAATGGTTAATTCAATTTTTTTTTTTTTTACCTTTCTTTGAAACCCTTTCCACTCCTGGTCAGGACTTCTTACCTGTGCACATGACAGCAGCAAAGACCCAGCACTGTCCATAGCGCACTGGCTGGCAACCTGAGGCGTGCCACTGTTTCAGAATGGCCACGCTGCCAGTCCACTCTGCAGGGTTCATGCCATCTGAGTAATTCTCACTCCAATTTCCATTGAGCACGCCATTGTCATCGTTGCTGTTAATCTGAAGAAAAATCACATGTAGCTGCATTAGAAGCATCCCTTTTCTTGCAGAGGATTATTTGGAAGGTCCCATGGGCCCAAGATAAACAGGAGACTTTTGACCAAGGGGCTGACTGTTCAGACAAGTGTTCCACTATTACCTTATGATTTGTTTTCCATCCACTACCAACACTTCCTACCCTCAAGCTGGAGCTTGTCTCTAAGAGGTTTTAAAAATATTTCAAAACAAAGGAAATCTAGAAGCAACCAAACCATTTCCCTAATTGGAGCTAAACTCAGCCTTATGTAATTTGTAATTCATAAAGGTCCAGGTAGTTCAGAGTTCTGTTGAGAAATATTGTTATATACACATTCTGTGTTCATCATCTCATGACAAATGGCTTTGCTAGAGGATCTCCTGTGTCCTGACTCTTTAAACTCCCAAATTTCAGGGGGTAATTGTGTGTGGGCAGGTCTGCCTGGGCAGCTTCCTCCCTCCCTGGACACGCTGGGACCTTACCATGGCGCTCACCACTCTGCTGATGTAGACGGGGCTTCCTCGCAGGGCACAGTCTATGGCTGAGTCAACCTGGAAGTTCAAGCTCTTGTCTAGAAGCTTCAGGCAGATGTCTATGATATTCTCTTCAAACTTCAAAGGGAGATGCAGAGAGGTGAGGCATTCATGCCTGGCACATTAATGTCTCTAAGGAAATACGTGAGCCACCTCGGCTACCTTGCCCAATAATGAAGTAGATTTATAGAATTTTGATCCATTTGAAAGATAAATGTGCCAGACAAACAGTCATTGACTGCACCTCAGGCACATACAGGACTTGAAAACTCTGGGGCCATGACTTAATTGGTTTGTGATCTTTTTGTTTCAAGCTTCTACGTCTGTTGGTTTTGCTTATGTGCTTGTTTGTTTTGTTTTGCCAACAATTTTGTTTCTTGAAAAGTTTCAAAGCGGGAAAGTTTATTTCTCAATCACCTCTACTCAATTTCCACACTTCTAAAGCCCCTGGAGTATTCTTGGTAAAACCACATTGCCTCACCTTCCACCTCCACCTGCTGACCCAGCTCGTGATTGGCAACTACTGCTGAACTGATGGCACTGCTTGCCAAAGCACCCATGATTCAGTGGGACTCTGGACTGACTAATTGTTCATGAGTTATGGAAGCTTCCCACCCAGAGGAGGCTGTCTCCTCCTTGTCTTCCAGGCTTGGCATGAGTGCCACTTCCACTGAGGCCTTGCCTGAGCATTTTTTTTAATCATTATATATGCATTGTTTGATAAGCAACCTATTTATGCCTGAGTCCTCCTTATACTGTGGAGTCAGTGACAGTGTTGTAGTAATTTTTGTATCTCTAGCCTTGTTCAGTGATACAGTGTCTGTCTGTTCCCTCCACTCATCAGATTCAGTTAGTGATGTAGTTGAAGTCTGTCTTTTCTGCCTTAGTGGATACTGTGCTGCTTTCCAGGTCTTTTGATAGTCCTAGATCCCAGGCCTAGTACAGTGCCCAACACATAGCAGAAACTCAATCTTTGTTGAATGAGTATGAATGAATTAACTTATTCTCATGTCTCTGGACAGTAAAAAGAGTTTGGAGACTCCTCTAATGCATCTTCCCCAAGGGCCAGCCTGACCAATTTACTCTCTACATTAAAATGTACAAAGGTTCCATATGTTCTACAAAGCCAAAACTCCAACTTCCTTACAAAGCACAACAGACCCTCCCTGATCTAACCACCACGTACCTCTCTAGCCTCATGTCTCAGTAGCCCCGGCCTTCAGCAATACCAGAGTCCTTGTACCAGTGACAGGTCATATAATTGCTCACCTTTGTGTCTTTACTCAAACTTTCTTTCAGTCTTGAATACTCTTCCTTCCTCTCTTTATTTGGCTAACTCAGTAAATTATCTCCTCTCCCAGAAGTGTCCTCTGATGCCTCTATGCCGAGCTAAGTGTCCTTTTCCTAGGCTCCCCAAACTTCTTATATCCTTCTTTGAATCTTTATATATGCAATTGTTTGATAAGTAACCTCTTTGTGTCTGAGTCCCCCTTATACTGTGGAATCAGAGACAGTGTGTTTTAGTAATTTTTGTATCTCTAGTATGCAGTACCCTGCAGGCACTGAGCGAGCATTCATGTATGCATTTACTGGGTGTGTGTGTGTGTGTGTGTGCGTGTGCGCGTGTGTGTGTGTGTGTGTGTGTGTGTGTGTGAGAGAGAGAGAGAGAGACGGAGAGAGAGGGAGAGAGGGAGAGGGAGAAGGAGAAAGAGAAAGAGAAAAAATGAGCGACCTATGCTCAGAAAGCAGCAGCTGCTCACTTTTGTATCTCACAGATGACAGCAAATTCCTGTCCTGGCTTCTCTTTAACCTCCAATCTGTCTATGATGAATGAATAGTTAGGATGTCAGCTGAGGACAGTAGAAGCTGCCATGTCTTATCTTAGCTGAGCCTAAAGATCACATATATCAAAGTTCTGTCAGATTAAGTCCAGGAGGGGAATCCATAACAAGCTGATAAAAGGTTCTACAAAGACCCCTGGGACATCTCAGTTGGTCTTTTCCCTCATAATCTGGTGCCAGGGCCTAGTCCAGAGCATGCTTCCCCTGCTTGGGCACAGGACTTCCAGATCATCTGCTATGGACCAAGCTTTAAATGAAAGACAGAGATTTACAAAGTCTGAAATTATAAAGTATTAAATGTGTTATTTTTACAAACGAGGTGGTATGTTTTAAAATATATTAGAAAATACAATATAGCAAAACACACACTAAGTCAGTGACAGTGCTTAAGGCAATTTCCTGTTCTAGGTTCCATTTTTGTCACATTTCTTCCAAGAGTGTTTTAAACAGCCACATATTGCCTTTATAATGAAAAGGGCATAAATCAAAACAAACAGATAAAAAGACAACAGTAATTGGGAGGGAAACACAATGCTACTACTCATCAGCTCAGTTTTTCTGAGATGCTCAGAGGTCAAGTGACAAGATGAATATGAGGTGCTGTTCCCTAGGATTGTGAGTGTGAGGAGAGACTAGAAAATAGGATGCCCCTGGAAATGCAGTAAACAAGTAAAAATATCCGATACCCTCACTGTCGTTGTCATCAATATCTCTTTCTTCTTTACCTGAATACTCAGTAGGTTTGTGGTGGGGTATTTTGCCATCCTTCCCCCATAGAGCGTGTTGTCTGACTCAGACATGGTTCACAAAGAACTTCCTATGGATGCTTCTTAGCTCATGTGGTTGCATATCATCATATCTTTCTGGTTCAATTTAGTAACCACTCTTCAGCAGTTCTTGGTGAACCTCAAGTAAGGGGCACATTTCTACCACCCTGCTCCCACTTTCTCATGCCTCTGAGCCCAGGACATGCATAGATCATTAATGGTACTGTGAGTCACCTGTCCGTAGTTCCAGGGACAAGGGCGGATCCAGTTCTTGTTCCCTTGGTAGATGAATCCATAATCATTCATGACATACTCCTGCCTCTGAGGCTCACTGTCCAAATAGACTGCATCTCCTAGGAAACAAGGGAGGAAAGGTATCTTGTCCTTCCTGCACCATTGCCATTCTCAGAAGGTACCACTAAAAACAGACACTGAGTTCTGGAGAGAGCGCTAGATAACAAGGGGAACATAGTGATGAGGCAGGTGTGGATTATGACTCTCACCAATCCCTAACATAAGTGTAGATTCTCCTCGCTTGGAGTCCACGAGAGAGAGAGAGAGAGAGAGAGAGAGAGAGAGAGAGTCAGACATACAGACAGAAAGAGAACAGTTGATTTGCTTTCACCTAGATGGTGAGTGAGAATTCTGAGCCATTGGTGCTGAGAGTGTCAGCCAGGTTTTTAACAGGCTGCCTTAGGATAAAATTGGAGGAAAAGGTAGAGTCAAAATGGATGGGAAGGGGAGAATTCTTAGTCAGGTCAGAGACTTTTAATGACTCTGAAATTCTTTCCACTCTCATCCCCACCCCCTTCTCCGACTTTTCTTTTCACCTTCCCTTCCTGGTTTGTGCTTCATCAATGTCTTTATGTTCTTATGTCTGACTGTGTATACACACACACACACATACACACACGATTTAGAGGACAAACCTGGGGGTACCTAGGATTATAAAAACAGATAAACTAAATGGATAAAGCTGAGGATCTACTCCTGATACCCTACAATAGACAATTTAGGGAAAGGAGAGAAATGGACCTTTAAGCCTTGTTATCGCACATCTCTTCAAAGCCTTATTTACCTCATCTGTAAAATGGGATATTTCTACTACTGTAGTTATTTGGAACAATTAAATGAGTTCCCATATGTGCACATGATTAGTATATCATCTGATTCAGAGTAGATAATCAATAACTATTGTTTTTAATCTTGCTCTCCTTTCTTACCTGCCACGTAAACTAGAGTCCACAAATAATTTATAATACACTGATTAAAGCACAGACAGCTAAGCACTTGGCAGCCAACCAGAAGACTTCTGGTTCAGTCCCACCCTGTGACTCCACGGAAGGAAGCCTGGTGTCTGGCTCCCGTGAAGGTTATATCCAAGAAATAAACCTAGGGGACCGTCCTTCTCTCCAAATGGAGTCACCATACACATCACTTGATCTGATAGCACCTAAGAATATCAAAATATATGTTGCAGACGTTCTCATTTTCTGTAAGAAGTGATACAAATCGGATTTTTTAAAAAAACTTGTGGTGATATCTATAAAAATTTATATTTGAACTTGCAATTTTACTTTTAAAAATATACCCCATAATTATATTCTCAGAATTGTCAAAAGACAAATTCTGTGATATTCACTGCAACTTTATTTTTAAAAAGCAGAGAAATTAAAATATTTTTAAAAGCAAAGAAATAAAGACAAACTAGACACAGCCTGTCATAGTTGTTATTGGTGTGTGCCATCGAGTAGGAACAGACCCATAGCTGACCCTCCAGCAGGTTTTCAGAAGCAGTAAATTGCATGGAGATATTTCCCATATTTCTCCCACAGACATGCCCATAAGTAGAGAACTAGTTCAATACATTGGTGTGGCCATCTGATGGAATAATTGTAACTTATTTAAAAGAATTCTTAAAAGAGAATTTGCCCCAAATAGAATTGTTAAATGGGAAAAAGGAAGTCATTCCTCAGCACACATGGGGGACTGGTTCAGAACACCCACACACAGTGCTACTCCCATCTCTCCACTGTTCCCACATACCTCAGACACAAAAATCTACATATGCATAAGTATCTTACGTAAAATTGTATAGTACTTGCATATAACCTACTCATATGCTTTAAATTATCCTATTGTTGTTGTTATGTGCCATTGAGTTGCAATGAACTCTAGCTTCAGCCCAGGAGGAGATTGTCCATCTTTCTCCCAGGGAACAGCTGGTGGATTTAAATAGCCTGCCTGTGGGCTGGAAGTGCAAGTCTTTACCACTAGGCCTCCAGAGCTCCCTAATCTTTAAATTACTTAAAATAACTAATAGAATAAAAATTATATATATATATATATATATATATAATTTAGATAGATAGATAGATAGATAGATAGATAGATAGATGGATGATAGATAGATAGATACACACACACATATAGCACTTTATGCTCCTTCTTAACTTCAGAGGATAGCTTTGACCACTTAATTGCTCTTTTGGAGCCATTTTTTCAGGAATAAAAGGTACACACAACACAAGTAACGAATGAGAAGCTATGAGAGCAATGCTCAAACAGTGAATGCTGGAGAGAGATTGAGGATCTGGAAATGGTGGAGGTTATAGAGGATAAGCCTACATATCACCTCATCTCACATGCAGTCGTCCCAGGACTTGGCACTGCCAAACTAGCTTTGGTTTTGGGAAATTTCTGATGGTTTTTTTCCCCCAATAGTTTTGATCCAAGGCAGTTGAATCCCAAGGATGTAGAACTTGTAGATGCAGATGGTTGACTGTGTTTAGAATCTCATATGAGGCATTTGATTAGGTATGGAAAAACTTTGTTAAGTTTACTTCAGAAAATGTTACTAGGATTTCCTCTAGGCCTGATAGGCAGAAGGTTTTATATTTTACCTTTAACTTTTCCATTTTAGGAGCTCTGGTGGCTTAATGGTAAGGAGTTGTGCTGCCAACTCAAAGACATGCCATTTTAATCCATTTATTGCTCTGAGGAAGAAATAGACAATCTCCTACTGTATGATTTATAGCCTCTGAAAACCCAGTGGAGGGTTAGTGATGAGTTGGTTCCAGCTTGAGAGCACATAACAACAGTCTTCAATTTTGCCTTTTATTCACTTAAGTCATTCAATAAATATTCAATGTGACATATTGTGTATGTATCATTTTCACAATGGAAAAAAAC
>NW_006399776.1:3346867-3389154 GCF_000299155.1 Elephantulus edwardii | reverse complement strand
GGGGGGGGGGGGGTCAGGAAACAGAAGTCTAGCAACCTTTGAGCTCAACTGTCTATCGCAGCTGATAGTCAGAGACAGAGGTCCCCTCCCTGTATGGGTACATACTGCCTTACCTGGACACCAGGGATTGAAGAGGAGGATGAACTCCCCAATCTGGTAGGCTGTGACAGATCCCTGGAAGGAGTCAATGTGAATCTTCAGGAGGTATCGACCGACAGGGGCCATGGGAGGGGCACAGAGGCTCACCTCCAAGAAAGTGGCCCCAATATTGTTCAGGGAGGCGATCCAGGGGCTGGGGCCACCATGGCTTGCCAGGCTGAACACTGCACGAGTCCCCTTGGACAGGTCCGGCAGAGGGCCTGGAGAGAAAAGGAGCAGAGATTTTCTGTGGTGACCTCTCAGTTCCCTGGTGCCCACCACTCTCCAACGCGCGCACACACACACACTCACAGAGAGAGAGAGAGACAGAGACAGAAAAAAAGAAAGAGAGCGTGAGCGAGCACACTTATGGGTCAGCTGTTATCCTTACCAGTCTCAACCACAAAGATGACATTGTCCCGGCCTGGCTGGAAGCCCCGGCTTCTGAAGTACAGGGTGATGTTAAAAGCCTGGCCCCGACGGACAAGGAGGCGTTCAGAGCTGATCTCCTCTGTGTGGTGCTGCACGTTGTTTGAGGAGCTTTGGAGGTCTGTGAGGGCCACCTCCAGGCCTGAGTGAAAATAGCCCAGAACAGGTAAAATAGCAGGGTTATGGAGCCACTCTGAACCTAATCACTCCTTCCTAGCTGTGAAAACTTGAGAAAGTGACTTGCTTACACTGGTAAAATGGAGTTCTCAACAGTAGCCTTACAGGATTGGTGTGAGGATTAAATGAGGTTCTATACCTCTATCTTTCTCCCTCATAGGCTTCTCTGACTCCCTGCTCCATGTTTCTTGACACCTCTCCTGGTGTGTACCACTTCCTGCTTCTGTACAACTCTTTTATTGCCCTGGCCGGGTTTGTATGTTCCTTCCACTCTAGATTCACACTGGCATCTCATTTTTTAACTGACGTTAACAGTCCCATTTGTCCCAGTCCAACCTCTAGACATGGAATCAAGTCTCTGTTAACTGGCCCTGGATTAATTGGTCCTGGGCTAGCTGCCCCTGGGCTATCTCTGAATTAGGTATCCCTTAGCTAGTTGCTCTTTTTTTTTTTTTTTTTTTCAGCAATTTGCTGCCTTTCTAACCAATTAATGTCGTATGTCCAATGCCCTGGGAGCTTGGATGCTGAAGACAAAGTAAGGCCCACTTCCAGCTTTCTGGAGCTTCTGCTAAAACATAAACTGACTTTGTTTCTAAAGTTCACCCTGTTTAACCATAGGCCTGTCATGGTCCCCAGGCATCTGAGCTCATATTTTTGAGTCACAATTGTTTCAATCATCTCATTCTTAGCCTGTATCCATTCGTGTCTTACTATGTCCCTTCACTCCTTCCATTGAAACATCTCTGGTATACAGTCATATCTTTCCATACTACATCTGTGATTCTAAGAGCCTCCTTTAGATTTCTATCTCCTGTCTTTCTCCATACTACTCCACCCATTAACACATCATCAGATTACCTTTCCTCAAGACAATTTGATCAAACCATCCTTTTGCTTTCAAAGTCCAGAGATAACCTAGAGTTCACAATACAAAAATAATACTCTTCAACTTGACTAGCAGACTCTTCATTCCTGGCTTCAATTACTCTTGTATTCTCATTTCTCACCTTTCTCAGCATGACTCTGCTTCTCCAGCTAATATTCCTTGAAGAAATGACATCCTTATCTGTCTATATACTTTATCCTTCTCTAGCCCTATCTCAGAATATGAGAATATGACCCCCCCCTGACCAAGTTCCAGCTGTCTTTCAATTCTCAATTCCTTCATGAAGCTTACCCCTCTTCCACACCTTTTCTCATTTCCAACTGATCTGTGACAGTAAATTGCATCACTCTTTGGTAACTTTATGGCTTAATTGACAAGTCCATTTATAAGGAACGCTCATTTATACCAATACACTTTTACTGAGCATGTACTAGTGGCAGGTTCAGCGTGAAGAACTCATGTTTTTCTTAGTCACTTTTTTTGGTCAGGCAGTTCTGGCAGCATAGTCCATAGGCAAGCTATTCTGCTAACCCAAAGGCCCCACCTCTCTGGCAGTTTGAACCCAACAGCAGCTCCTCAGGAGAAAAGTGAACTCTCTCTTTCTATACAATATACAGCCTTGGAAACGCGAGGGATGGTCAGCTCCAATTCTATGACAATCACTTTGACTTCTTTCTTTTGTCTTCTACTACTACGCTTAAGCCAATGGAAGATAGAGATCTGGCTGCCTTATCTTGGCTCTATTTAGCTTTTTTAAAATATGGGGGTGGGGGGAAGCCAAAGCATTTTAAAAATCCAGGATGTTTTCTTGATAAAAGCACTCAAACTATGAATAAAAGGGAAATTCCTTAGCCTAAAAATGTTGTCTGAGGAAAATCCACAGATAACATCATACCAATGGTGAAAGACTAAAGGGCCCACTCAACTGGCCCTATTCTAGTTGTAGCATATGGCCTGACTACCCAAAATTGTGGCCGCTTTTGCCTGACAGCCCCTCAGGTATGAAAACTGGGATTGTCTACTCCTCTGGACACTCTACAAGGTCAAGTTATCTCTGCTTATCTCACAAAGATTATTTTTTACTTTAGATGCCAGACATTCAAACAAAAGGTACGTGTTTAATATTGAGGGTATTTTTATGCTCCTTGAGGACTAGAGAGAATGGTTAAAATGATCGTGGGCTAGAGAGGAGAGTGTAGGTAGAACTCTTAAGATTTTCCAAAGAATACTATGTTGTCGTTATGTGTAGACAAGTCCTAACAGACTCATAGCTGACCCTCCAACTTGTTTTCAGAGACTATAAATTGCATGGAAAGAGATTGCCCATCTCTCTCCGTCAGAGCATCTGGTGGATTCAAAACTGCTTTCCTTTGTTTTAAAAGCACAACTCTTTACAAATTAGACAACCATAACTCCCAAAAGTTAAAAAAAAATGACATTGTATAAAAATATATACAATAAATGGTCCTATGAAGATATATACATTTATATGCATATGTATGTGTAGATGGGTGAGTATGTACCCCTGGTGACATAGTGTGTTTCGTGCTGGATTGCCAATGAAAAGATCTGCAGTTCCAATTAACCAGCCACTCTGTAGGAGAAAGGTGGGCCTTCTCCTCTCATAAAGATTTAAGGTCTCAGAAACTTGATGAAGAGTCCCTATGACTCAAGATTGATTACTGCAGTGAGAGATTTGTGTTTTGGTTTATATACATGCAACACACAATCAAATACTATATACTTCTATTACTATATCTACATATTTTACATTTGTATACCATTATGTAAGTATACCATAAGATGTGCAGATGTGTGTACTCACATACTACACAATCAAAATCTTATATATTACATTGAATACATATATGAATATAAACATTCGAATAAGAAACTAATAACAATGGAGATAAAACTAGGATTGAGGTTTGCAATCACAGAACCGTGGCTTTTTTATTGACTTCTTTTATTCCAACTATGTATTCACATATTCCTTGTGTAATTAAAAACCATGAAAACTTAAAAAGAAAAATTTAGGCACAAAAATAGTAAATGAAGGTGAGGCTGTAATGAGAGTAAATGACAACGAAACTAGAAAAAGTTAAAAGTGCTTGCCTATAAATTATCTCAATTAATCATTTAATCTTCAAAGCAGCACTTTGTAAAGAGAGGATGATGATGATAATAGAGGGAAGAGGAGTGGTGGGAAGATTAACTAAAATGAATGACAGATCCTCTAAAGTGGATCAAGAAGGAAAGGTATCAAAGTTCAGACTTTTAGAGTTGGACGATAATTTCAAGGCTGTCTTATCCATCCATCTTCCTTCATTTTTCATGGAAGGGCAACCAGAGGAAACAGGATTGACTTAATGTCAAAATGTCAGCTAGTGGAGGAGATGAGATCTTCCTTTGCCTTAATCCCTGGTCCTGCCCCATCCCACGCCTGTGGAAGCAGACGTCTTGGGATAAGGCTGTTTGGTTGTGTTTACCTGCTGGCTTCCACCTTGTCTCCTGGTTCGCAAACCAGTCCTAAATTGTGACGTTTCTTGGCTTTCTACTTTCCGTACTTCAATTCTTTATTTACTCTTCTGTTTCTCTGGATCTACCTCCCTTGACAACCCACAGCCTGTCTCCATCCTCCTAAGTTCCTGCTCTCCAGCAGTCTTCCTTACCTTGTGCCATTGTGGCTGCCTCTGGCTCCAGTCTGCTCCCTACAGAAGGACTGAGTGAACTGGAGTTTCAGGAAACGGGTCCTGGAATGTTTCCTTCCCTCTCCATCCCATAGACTCCAGGAGACACTGAAGGCAGGCCCGGGTGTTTCCACCTGCTTACTGGGCAGATTGCAACTGGTTTTCTCACTTGCCCTCAGGTTTTTCTTGGCAGCATTGTTTGGCTGAGAGGAGGCGTGGAATCCAATGAACTGTTGGGACTCTGTGTCATGCGGCCTCTTGGGCAATGATGCATTCCCTGGCAGGTAGAGTGTAGTGGTGAGGAGCCAATGGAAAAGTCAGATGAGAGAGCTAAGGGGTTGGGGAAGTCAGTATCCCTATAGGGAGGAGCACTGAGGTCCCAAGGCCCACAGCTTAGAGAACTTCTGCATCAGCGCTCTCTTCTTCATGATAAAGAGTCTATACACACACACACACACACACACACACACTGGTTTATTTACAAAGTTCATACACATTGTTTTTCACACCAGATATTTCCCATTTGCTTCACCTACCCCTCTCTCCATCCATCAAATTGTGCAACCCTATGATTAACCACCCTCACCCATCCTCACCCTTCTGATCCTACCCCCCCTTGGATCTTCATACTCATTCTATAATAATTGTCTTATACAATATTTATCTTTATGATGCTGAGTGAAATATCTCAGTCACAAAGGGACAAATGCTATATGGTGCCACTGTTGTAGAATAAAGCTGACATCGGGGTGGGGGTAAGACTGAGAAAAACTGGATAAATTATGTTTACTGCATTGAAGTCTATGAGGGAGAGAATAGTTTAAAAGTATTATATTTTAAGGCATTATGTTTATCATAAGAGTACGGAATGAGGGTTGCAGAATGGATTATATTTGGGGTGGGGTAGGGGTGGGGTATGTGCAGGGGGGATTGTGTACCAATGAAGGAGTTTTTCTTTTACTTTTCAAGGAGAGGAGCGAATGGGGGCGGGGGAGGCGGGAAGAAAAGTGCAACAATGAATGAATGGAATTTAAGAAAAAAGTAAACTTTTAAAAATGTAAAAAAAAAAATGTCAATAGACAGAAACCAACTCAAAGTGAATCATGGACCTAGGACTAAAACCAAAGACTATCAACTTCATTAAAGAAAAGCTTGGAAGAACTCTAGAAGTCCTAACGCACAACATAAACAGTCTTCCAAGCATCCTGAAAAATCTACAACCAGGAGAGGATAAAATAGATGAATGGGACCTTCTAAGAATCAAATCCCTAAGCACATCCAACTTCCCAACAGGGTAAAAAGGGAAGCCACAGACTGGGGAAAAATAGTTGGTAATGACATGTCAGACAAGGGACTTATAGCTAGAATTTATAAACTATTTGAGCACCACAACGAGATAAGGGTCAATAAACCAAATGAGAAAGGGCACAGGATATGAACAGACACTTCACCAAAGAAGACATTTAGATGGCACACAAATACATGAAGAAATGTTCAAAATCCCTAGCTCTAAGAGAGATGCAAATCAAAACAACTATGAGATGTCACCCCAGTAAGAATAGCAAAATTTTACAGAGCAGCAAACATCAAATGCTGGCAAGGTTGTGGAGAAACTGGAACCCTTATTCACTGTTGGTGGGAATGTAAAATGGTGTAAGCACTATGAAAGGCTGTATGGCGCTTTCTCAAGAATTTGCAAATAGAAATACCATTTGACCCAGAAATTCCACTACTGGGAATATTAAAGAAACCATAACTGCCACCCAAGCAAATATATGCATACCCATGTTTACTGAGGCTTTGTTCACCATAGCAAAGAGTTAGAAACAATCCAAGTGCCCATCAACAAACGAATGGATAGAGAAGCGGTGGTATATTTACATAGTGGATTACTACGCTGCATTGAAAACCAAGGAACTCATGCAGTATTATACAAAATGGGTAACCCTGGAGGACATTATGCTGAGTGAAATATTTCAGTCACAAAAGGACAAATACTGCATCATGCCACTGTTGTAAAGCAGGACTGACCTTGGGGTTGGGGGGAGACTGAGAAAGATGGGATAAATAATGTATACTGCATTAAAACAGATGAGGGAGAGAACTGCTTAAAAAGGATAGATGATCCGGTATTATTGTCATGATAGGAATTCAGAGCGAAGGCTACATAGTGGAGTGGACCTGGGGGTAGGGACTGTAAAACAATGAAAGAATTTTTTTTACTTTTCAAAGAGAAGAGCAAATTGGGGGGAGGATTGGGAGGGGAGGAAAGTGTAACAATGATTGAATGGAAATCCAAAGTCTCTGTAAACTTTCATTATAATTAATAAAAAAATAATTGCCAAAAAAACCCAAACCAATATTTGTCTTTATGGGACTGAGTTAGTTCACTTAGCATAATGCTCTTCAACCTACCCTACACCCATGTTAGGTAGTAATTTACAGAATCATTGCTCCTGCGTGCTGAATGTACCATAATTTTTCAATTCATTCAATTGATGTTGGACATTTGGGCTTTGTCCATGTTCTTATGATGGTGAATAATGCTGCTATGAACATTGGAATATATGTCTCTGTTTGTGCTTCAGTTCTCATTCTCTCAGGGTATATTCCAAGCAGTGGAATAGCTGGGTCTTATGGATTTTCTATGTTCGGGTTTTTTTTAAGAAATGCCAAACTGTCTTTCAGAGTGGTGGTACCATTTTACAAACTCACCAACAGTGTATAAGAGTTCCTATCCTCTCCAACATTTATTACTTGCTGTCCTGTTAAACTGTGTCACTGCTACTGGAGTAAGATGGTATCTCATTGTGATTTTTATTTGCATCTCTCTTATTGCCAATGATTTTGAACATTTCTTCATGTGTCTATTGGCTGTGAAAAGTCTTTCCACGTCTGTTGCCCATTTTGTAATTGTGTGATCAGTCTTTTTCTTGTGGAGGCCCTGTAGGATTCTGTAAACTTTTTTTTAGAACTAAGTCACAAATGAAGACTTGTACACCCATGTTCATAGTAGTGTTATTCACCATCACAAGAACATGGAAACAGCTCAAATGTCCAACCACAGTTAAATGGATTGAGAAATTATGGAACATACAAATGATGGACAGTACTCAGGAGCAATGATTTTTTAAATAACTACCTAACTTGATTCTCCTCCTGTGCCAAGCAGATTCGACTTGACAGAACACAACAAGGGGTGGGCTGGAGAGGGAGATTACTCCTTAACTTGGGAGAGACTAGAGAGCATTATGCTAAATGAACTAACTCAATCCCATAAGGACAAATACTGTATAAGATCATTATTGTAGACATAGATAACTAGTAAAACGTGTATGAGGATCTAAGGGGGTAGGGAGGAGGGCAGGGGTGAGGCTTGCGGGGGGGGCTAACATAATCATAGGGTCTCACAATTTGATGGGTGGAGGAAGGGGTGGATTATGGAAATGGGAACTATCCAGTGTGAATAACAATGTATACAGAATTTGTGAGTAAATCAGAATAAAAGAAAGTCACTTTTTTGACATTAAATGAGAACAGAACCCATTTTGATTCAATCTTGGTATGGTTTTACTTTGTTGTTGTTGTTGTTATTGTTGACTGCTTTGTCTTGGGTGGAACCTACCAACTCTAAAGTGAATTTCAAATAAAAGCAGTGGCGGGGTGGGATTGAGAAGATTCATGTAGGAGTTTTTGGATGAGATGAGAAGGTGGTAATGCCAATAAGTAAGGACCTTTATCCTAGAAAGAAAAATCCTTAGTGTGACTTGTAGCTTATAAATGGGAGAGCAGAGGGGAAGAGGTTGGAAAGGGATCTGGCAAGGTGGGGATGGGGATATTCTCAAGTGGGCAATCTACACCCATTCACACCCACAATTTGCTTTTCCCTATGTGGGACACTTCTTCTTACACCCCTCAGTTATCTGTGTCTCTTATCCTCTCTCCTCAAAAACTCAGTCACAAGCATCCATTCTCCCTTGTGAGTTTTCAATACTTTCTGCCTCTAATCAGCTTTTATTGTACATACCAGCCATCATTAGTTATCATCAAGTTAGTTTCAATTCATGGTAAAGCAATGTGTGTCAAAGTAGAAATATGCACGATAGGTTGTCCAATGGCTGGTTTATCTCAAGGAGTTGCCAGGCTTTTTTTCAGAGGTCTTCAAGAGTGGACTCCAACTTTTCAATTAGCAGCCAACAACACTAACCATTTGCACCAAGGGGAACTCCAGTGTGCATGCACATGCTTTTACAATTCACTATCCTAACGCACTGTCCTTATAAAACTTCCCTCTATCCCTTGTTTCTCTTCTGACTCCTCCCCTTTCTCTCACCTCCATCTCCCAGCCAAGCACCTTGTCCACTGCTTTGTCTGCCACCCACTCCGCATTCCACTGTATCCTGGCTTCTGTCCCTTGACTGCCTTGAAACCACCCTTACCTTTCTTCTCTGACTGCCAAGCATCAGGCATTCTCTCTGCTTTTACCTTGCTGGACTTTTGTCACCCTCACTGCTCTACTTCCTTTGAGAAAACTTTCTTCCTGGACTCAAATTACTTCTTTCTCTCTCAGCTCTTGCTTTCCCTGTCCATTCAGCCTCTTCTTAGTGCCCTTTACTCACACATGCCGGTGCTTCCAGGGGGCTCATACTACAGACACCACTCCTGGCTTCACCTCCCACCTGACTCTGGTGATTGCTCTGATCTGTGGAAATGTCCACATCTTCCTCCACACATTCTCAGTGGTGCAGGCACCACCTGCTGGACAGATCCACCAGGCTGACACTGTAAACCCAGTATTTTGAAATAAAACTACTCCTCTTTCTCTCTCCTCTCCTCTCTTTACTTCTCCTTTCAGAAAAGACCTGCCCTTCCTTGTGTAGCACAGGTCTTGGTGCCCACAAAATCACTCCAGGAGACACCTGAGCACAGCTTTGTACTTCTCCATCTTTCCAGCCTCCCAGAACCCAGCAGTCATCCAGTCCTGTCCAGTCTGACTACTGACTTGCTCCTATATCTGATCCATCCTCTCCATACCCCTTGCCTCCACCTTCCTTAAAGTCCTTCTCTTGGCTGGACAATAACTCCTAACCAATATCTCAACCATCTTTTTTCTAGATGGGTCACCAGAATGGTCTTTTGGAAGTGCCAGTCTAAAGTGGTAGGCTACTCTCCTACTTAAGGCCCAGCAGGAAGTCATTCCAAACACTTTATCATCATTCTCATCATCTTTGAGTCTGCCTTGCTCTATAGGCAACTAAGATGCTCTCATTTGCCTATTGTTGTTATTGTTACGGGCTGTCGAGTCGCCTTTGACTCATAGTGACCCTATGTATGACAGCCCTAAACCCTACTCTATCCTGTGCCATTCTTGTTGTCTCCAATACGTCTAACCTCATTACCCCAATCATGAAATCAACCCATCTCATCAAAGGTTTTCCTCTCTTGTGGTGTCCCTCCACCCTCTCAGGCATGACGTCCCTTTCCAAGGACTGATCCCTCCTTGCAACACATCCAAAGTGTGTCAGAAGAAGCTTCAGAATCCTTGCCTCTGAGGGGCAGCCTGGTTTCACCCTCTCTCGGATGAACCTGTTTGTTCATGGTATATTCAATACTCTTCTCCAACACCACAGCTCAAAGGCATCAATTCTCCTTCTATCATCCCTAGTCGTTGTCCAGCTCTCTGATGCATAGCAAGCAATTGCAAAGACCATGGTATGGATCAGGTGCACTTTAGTCTCCAAACTGACATCGTTGCTCTTCAGTACTTTGGAGAGGTTTCTGACAGCAGACTTTCCCAATGCCTACTTTCTCCGATATCCAGGCTCAAGCACCACTCCTTCAGGAAGTCTTCCTGACACCTTCCATCTACCACACCAAGTGTTTAGGGGCTCCCTGTTCTGCATTCCATATTATCACACTTTAACATTATAAATACTATAAAATTGCTCTAAGCTGGGAGTGCTTGACAGAGTTCACTGTCTCAAGTGATGATGGCTAATACTAGTAGCAGGACTAGTAGTAGGATTAGCATTATCTTTTACATACTGGACTCTATTGTAGATTCTTCTTGTGACTTATTTAACTTACATTTCAAAACTTCTTAATGAGTTAGAACTATTATTGCTTCCATATTACAGCTGAGGAAGTTGAGCCTTAAAGATATTAATAAACTTTCCAATATCACATGGCAAGAACTTGTGGAATCAGATTTTAAAACCAGGTAGTCAGTACCCAGAGCTCACATATTTTAAGTATTTAATGCAATACCTGAAATATGGTCAGTTTTCCATTTCATATTATTTTTTATTTACTGGGTGAATGAGGATCCTTGGTGGTACACTGATTAAGCTTTTGACTGCTAGCCTAAAGGTCAGTGGGTTGAACTTACCTTAGTGGCTCTGGTAACCTAGTGGGTAAGGAGATGTGCTTCCAATCCAAAGCTAAGCTGTTTGAGTCCATCTGCAGGAGAAAGATGAGCAATCTCTTCCTGTGATTCACAAAATCGAAAACCCCTCTGGTAGGTCAGCTATGGTTCGATTTTGACTAAAGAACAATGAGTTTAGTTTGTATTTTTTATTTTGGGGTTATTTTTTCCTAGAAGAAGGAGGTCTCACTCAGTATGGTTTCCTAAATAATATAGCCTTGGAAACTCTTGGTCCCTATTGGTTGCTCAGATGGGGACTGACACCACAGCAATGGAGTCTATTGGGTGAAATAATATTAAAATGATGCTTGGATAAGCACTGCCACAGTAGTTGAGATTGGCTAAGTTGGGGCTAACCACGGGAGCTTAACCTTGAAAAGAGTCAGAGGGCTAATGCAGCTATGGTGGGCAGGTCTAGAGAGGTGGAGAAGCCAGAGAGGAAGGCTTCCAGTGGCCATGGGGACAGCGATTTGCTTCATGGGTTCCTAAAGACAACCTGGAGCAGGTGGGCAATGTTGAGAGACTCTTGGAAACAGTAAGGTGATTATTGTGAGTGAAATCCCTGGAGCTGTGTACCAGGTAACTCTGACCAGTGTCCTTTAGTGAGGCCAGGCTGTGTTATCCTTAACAGACTGGGTGTGCCCATCCCCACTGACCCACCCAGAACAATTTATCCTCCATGTGAGGCAACAAGCCCAGACCAAGCCACATGGTGGGCAGGGCCAGGCATTCACATCACCTGGTAGGGATAGCACCAGCAGGGGCAGGAGACCAAGAAGCAGACTCCCTAAATGAGGCTTTGGGGCAGACTCCCTAAATGAGGCTTTGGGGCCTCAGGGGTCTCTGAGGAGGCTTGTCTGAGGGAACCACTGGGTAGGAGAGAGGAAGTGGAAGAATCTCATGGAGAATGAGCTTAGAAGCCCATTCAAAGAGAGGAAAAATACTTGGGCTTCTTTGCCTGCACCCTGGGGGCTCAATTAAACCTGGGTTCTAGCCTAATGAGCTGACTGGTAGGCTCACCCTTTAATTTGATTCCTGCAAATCATTAGTCAGAGGGTGGGATTGGGGAGTGGTGCTGAGGGGAGGGAGGCAGCTCTGAGGAAAGCATCTTGTCCCCTGATGAAGGTGGGTGAGGGTGGCAGAGGAGAAACAGGGGGCTTGAAAGGAGTTGATAAGCAAATGCAGGAGGATTTGTTCAGGGTTGTGACCCCCCGGGCAGGCACCAAGTAGATCTCAGACATGAGTGGGGAAGTGTGTGGACTTCTCTGCCTCTCCAACCCCAACAGAGCATTCTAGCTCTGGCATGGAGGGATTGGGAGCCTTCAGACATTTCTAAGGCTGAGAGAGATGGGTTCCAATCTGATCCTGCCAGTATTGCAGTATTCCCAGTGGGCTTTTGGGCAAGTTTCTGTTTCCTTAGCTGTAGGGTAAGAGTCTGTGACTCCACTCCTAACTTCTCAGGTCTGAGGAGATTCACCACAGCTTATTGCAAAGGGAAGTCATCAAGACATATCCAAATGGGTTACTCTGGCCTCTCCTCCCCCCAGAAATAGAGCAGGCTACTGAGGAAAGTGATTAAACTAATCAGACTACTGTGCTCCTAAATGTACCTCACACTTTGCAAAGCCATTTAGGATCTATTTCCACACCTGAACCTCACAGCCACTCTATGAGGAAAGGTAGGGTTGCCACCACTGTGTCATTAGCACTTTACACCTGGAAGGAGTCAGGACTCAATCGCAGAACTCTTGGCTTTATTTTACTCAAGGATGCAAGAGAACCACCGAGCCCTAAACTACCAGCTCAAATGAGGGTGGCCTCTGTGAGCACACAGGTGGTTGTGAGGAGATGCGAAGCCAGCAGACGTGGGTGTTGGTGAGTGCTGCTGCCTTGTTCCACAGCCCGCTTGCTTGTATTGCTAAACCCTTAGGCTGGAGTTTTTCTGTGAGGAGTCCTGCCTGCACTTGTCTGCCTCACTGGGTGGCTGTGAGACATGAGGAGGGTCAGGGTAATGGGGGTGGCAGGATATGAATCCCTGTGTTCTGTCCTCTGAGGGTGACTGTAGGATTAGTTCCGTCATCAGTCAGATCGGGAAATGAGACTGCGACAGGCTCACTAGAGTGGAAAAAAGTAGAATATCAGTCTAGAATATGCTTTTTCACCAATTTTGAGGTAGGAGAAAAAGAAATCCCTTTAAAAGCTAACTAAGTAGACAGAGATGGCTAAGAACTAGAATTCCCTTAGGGAACCCCAGGAAGTCACGCCCAACCTCTGCAGTGACACAGCCGGGTGCTGTGTGCAACCAGAAGGAAGGACAGTGGCTTGGGACAGTGACATTGGCAGAGGGCAGAAGAACAAGTTTCCAGATTTCTGCAAGAGCCCGCAGAGGTGGCCTACTGCTGCAGTAAGGAGCTACCTTGAAGACAGCAGTGATGAGGCCATGATGGAGCCTAAACGGCACCTAATGAGGCAGATACATCAGCACCAGCTCCAGGGTGGAGCATTTGGGGTGCCAGCTCTGCACTTCCTGCCCAATGCAAGGTGCTATGACCTAGAGAAGGGGGAGGAGGAAAACCTGGGGGAAAAGATTAAAAACAATCACAACAAACAACAGAAATAAAGACACAAAAGCCAGGGAGGAGAAAGAGATAGAAGAAAAGCAAAGGGACCTGCACAGCCACAGAGCCTGTGAGGAGAGGGTGAGGCCCAGAGCCCACACCAGGAACCAACAAGAGGCCCTCTCTTCTGCTTGCCTACACGTTTCTAAATCTCCTATGAATATCTGTTCCAAGTTCATAGTGATCTTTCAAAAAAAACATGAAAAGAGAAAGTAAGATCAGAATGCTACATGACAAAAGGTTAGTGGAGATTTTCCTGCACAACAGGGAAGCTACAAGTAATTTCTCTTCTGTTTCTTTTTACTGTTTTGTCTTTTCCAAGTTACCGAGAATAAGCATGAGATGCTTTTGAGATCAGAAGGGGGGGGATAACAAAGGAGTGGCTCCCCCTCCCCTTCTCTGTCCTTAAGATAAAAACAAACAAAACAACCATAAAATATAGGTGGCTGAAGAGAGTGGGAATGAACTTGAGAGAATGGTGTGGGGACAGGGAATAGGCAAGGTGGTAGGTAAGAAAGGTGGAGAGCCACCTGATGTGGAGTACTTCCAATTAAGTGCTGGAAGCTGCAGTTCATGTGTATTGAATGAATGGACATTGAGAGGGGGCTACCCGGCCATTTCAGATACTCCCTGCCCTGGCAGTCAACAGAGAAGTCCTCCTGAGCAATTGACACCCACTCGCTACGTCAACTAGTCACTCTTCTAACCCATCCTGGCCACTGTCACCAGGCCTCCTTCTAGTCTCTGTGCCACTAAGATAATATAGAGGATACCCTTGAGAAGCTAAATATCAGAGATCCTGAAGTCATGGTGGACATGGAGACCCTGAGTGTCACAGTCAGCACATTTGATTGCTAACTGAAAAGGTGGGGTTTGAGTCCACTAAGAACTTGGAAGAAAGGCCTGGAGATCGATTTTGGAAAAATTGTTATTGTTGATTGCCTTTGAGTCGAGCATGACTGATAGCAACCCTATGAACAAAAGGCCTGAAGTCCCTCTACAACTATCAACATTTATCAAAGTCCATAGAGTTTCTGGAAGCATGTTGTCTAGGAAGTGGATGCTACTTCTGGCTGTTGAAAACCCCATGGAACACAGTTCTGCTCTGATAAACTTGGGCCACCATAGTTTGGAATTAACTCTGTGGCAACTGTTGTTCATTTTTCATCTTCCCATTTTATTGTGGTGGGATTATTTTGTAGTTGGAGTCTTTAAGGGAGGAGAGAGCAGACAGGAAGAGCAGGGAGGAGCTCGACACACAGCAGGCAGCCAGGCCAAGAGGAACAACCAGCAGTAATAAGTGGTTTGCTGGCTCAGGCATGAGCAAAATGATAAATAAAGGCGCCTTTATTGTCTTCTCCCAAGGGGCACTGTGGTTCTGGCAAAGCTTTGTCAGGCAGGCTGGAGTGGAACAGAGGTGGAGCGAAGATAGCAAATTCAGAAGAAGAAAGCAGAGAAGGGCAGGGATCAGGAAGACATCAGGAAGGCCTGGCTGCAGCGACGTAGATGTCCTTGTAGCCTTTGATCTCCTTGATCTCGCGGCTGCTGATGAGGACTTGTAGTTGGCGGGATCCAGCTTTGATGGGGTAGAGGTCGAGTTGAATTTTGATGGTGTGTCCAGCCACCAGAGTACCAAGGCTGAAAAGTCCAAAAGGGCCTGCTTAAATGGGTGATCTGATTTTCAGACCATTCTCCTCTGGGGAGATACTTCCTGCCCACTGGCACCAACCTTCCCTGAAGAAAGCAGGGAATGAGGGTGCAAAGAGGTGATGATGACCTGAGAGACTGAAGATGGTCCTATGATCTGGGAGTAACCCCTCCCCTCATCAGAGAGCAGAGTAAGAGAGGTGGACAGTGAACTTACTCTTTGGATATCTGCCCATCAATGAGGCCACTTCCCTCCAACATCATTGTGCAGTCACTCAGAGGCTCCATTTGAGTGTTGGTGAGGGTGATGTAGACTCTCAATGCCTTACCCACCTCAGCTCTTTCAGACACCTGTGAGGAGAGAAGACAGAGACATCTTTTTTTTATTTTATTTTATTTTTTTAATTATTTTTTAAAATTTTTTATTTTATTATTTTGTGTGTGTGTGTGTGTGCCGTCAAATCAGATCTGACTGGTACAGGAGGAGATTGTTCCTCCTTCTCCAGCACAGCATCTGGTGGATTTGAACCATGCACCTCTGGGATTGCAGTACACCTTCTTGCCACTAGGCCACCAGAGCTTGCCAGACAGAGACATCTTGAGCAACTGGCCTCATTGCTACAACCTTGTTCAATAACCTCTCCACTCTCCCGCTGGCGACCATCAGGAACCGCTACTTACAAGCTGTGAGCACTCAAGGTTAACATATGTCCTGGCCTGTGACAGGGTTGCACAGTTTGATGAGTGGAGAGAGGGGGTGAAGGAAATGGAAAGAATGTGGCAGGACCTGAAAAGATTCAGTGATGATGGGCAAGGTCCAACGGTGATTGATTTTATAAAACAAAATGCATGGAAATGATTGTAGGAAACACGATATGAGTGAAGAATAGTGCGAAACACAATGTATATGGACTTTGTGAGCAAATCAATATAAATTTTTAAAAATCATAATACTTCAGGAAACCACCACCAGTTGGGAATTAGAAGTTGAAACTTAATATTTTTTTTGCACCACCTGGCTGAAGATGGAAACTAGATTTCAACTTGAGTAGCCAGCTCCAGTTGGCTATGGTGATTAATAGTAATATTACGTTAAAGCGGGTCCTCAGGACAAATCCGGAGTCAGAGAGACTCATGATTGATTAGTACTGTCTGTCACAGGCATGGAATAAGAAGATGGTGTCATTTGTGCCATCATTTATATCATTCCACCCTTTCATTCTACAAATGAACAAACATGTGAAGGTAACATAACATGTTACTAGCAAAGTCAAGATCTGATCCAGAGGCCCTAGTCAGAAACGCCCTGCCTAGGATCTTTCCCTCACACTACTTTGTCTTCCAATACATCTGTAGAACACAGACTTCTTCCAGGTACTTTCAGTGCATTACATGTAAGGACAATGTCATGGGGCAGTTCTGCTAGTCTCCCAAGATCCCTGTCATTGGGAGGCAAAGATTCTGTCCTACTTCTTTCTAGACACCAGGACCTAGCACAGTGTCAGCCAGGTGCTGGATATTAGGTCAACCTGCGTTGAACTGAACTGAAATCCTACTGCCTAGGTGACAGTGGAGACATTCCCTGCCTTAGCTAGAGAATCAGGGAGAAGGAAGAAAACATTCTGACTGGGATTTGAGTGAAAGAAACAAGTCCACTGTATCCTAATGAGGGTATCAAAACAGTAAAGTTAAGTTAGAATCTAGCATAGTCAGGCAGGTCATTTCTAGGGCCCTTAGCAGTAAGAACTAATTAATAGCCTCCTTGACATCTGATCTCTCTGCATCACGACCCTGTTGTAACCAGGGCTCTGTAATAATGGGCAGGGCCGTTGCTTCGGCACGAGGAGTGTGTCTGTACTTGTGATCCTACCCACTGTTGGCTGTACTGTGGAGGTTGCCTGGCACCCTCCGGCTCCACAGCCTTACAGCACATCACGTGAAAACTGCCAGGTGGACTGGGTGATTTATAATTTGGAAGTGAAGTGTTCTACTAATAGACCCACCAAGTAAATAGTGCCAGGGTTGGATTAGGCAACGGACAAGGACTTCCAGAGTAGGAGTGGCAGGTACGGAAAGATGCTTCAGGGAGGGAAAATTCTGGCAAAAAGAGATGAGGAAAAATATCTGCCCCTCCCCATTTACCCTGACTCTACCCACGATTCCTTTCTCATCTAATGATCTCACCAGCTAGCTACTCAGGCATCTGAACTAGAGACTGGTCTCATCATTAATTTATCTCCCTCTTTTTTGTAAACCTCATCTTATTAGCAGCCACTTTTTTAATTTGATCCTGTGGCATCTCTCAAATCTGTCTTCTCTACTTCATCTCCCAGGCATTGACAACCATTGTGTCTCTTTGCATAACTTATCTGTTTCCTTGCTTTAAATAGCTCCATTTCCCTTTCTATGCTTCTAAGGAGCATTCCGGCAAGATTTCATCTCTGCTGAGACGCCTTCATACCCACCTTCACTTTAAATATACAGAGCCTACAAGAAACCACTCTATATTGTGTTTTAAGAACTGGCTTTGCCCAAAGGAAGTCTATATCTGTCACCAGCTGGGCTCTCGTAACCCTGGCCGGAGCTCAGCAAATGTTGGGTTAGTTAGACAAGCCCTGGGCCCCATCTCTGTTGAGCAGACTCACCTCGATAGATAAGTGGGGAGGCTCCAGAGAGATATCTTTCAGAACAAGCATGGACTTCCCCGTCTCTTCAACTTTGGCAATGCCAGACACCCGGATCAACTTTTCATCTGTCAGCCTGTTTCTGTAATTGTTGTAGGGTAGCAAAAGAGGCCACTGTACCTCTAAACGGAGAAAAAAAAATCTTGAGTCTAGGGAATGACTCTTTCAGCTAGAGAAAAAGAGCATGTATGTGTGTGTTTATGAAAGAGAGAGAGGAGAAAATTGAATTTTCATATAAAAGCCAGCAGAAAGTAAAGCCAGAAAATTCCTCAGAAGGAAAGAAGATGAAATTTTGTCTCCTGTACGTTGGACATGTTATCAGGAGGGATCAGTTCCCGGAGAGGGACGTGATGCTTAGGAAAGCAGAATGACAGCGAATGGGAGGAAGACTGTCAACAAGATGGATTGACCCAATGGCTGCAACAATGGGCTCAGACAGCAATGGTTGTGAGGATGGTACAGGAGCCTGGGCTCAGGGGAACTACCAGGCAGTCTACTCAAGCAGCACCCACTGACAGAAGGTGCATGTATGAGTCCACATCTGTGTGAGAATGTGTTTCTGCGGGTGCTTGTTTGTGTGTGAGAACGAGCTCAAGTTTACCCAGCACAGATTCCCAGATGTCACTGCTATGTTTAATCTGGTGGGATGACGTCAGAAACAAAGCATCTTGTATTCAGTCTCCCACCAATAGCAGCTTCACTTTGTGTGTGTGTGTGTGCGTGTGTGTGTGTGTGTGTAGATCACAGTGTCTCTATATGACCATGTTGGACCAGCTCAGCTTTATTCTTGCCCCTAAAATTCCTCTCCTTGTAGTGCTGTTCCAAGTCTCTCTCATACTCACCCTGCCCGAAGTCCAGGTTCAAGTACACCACTTGCCTCCAGAGGGGCTCCCGTGCCTGCCCCCCGTGCAGCAGAGCCTGTGCACAGAACCGCAGCACCAGCTGGATGGGACCCCGGGGGTGGACTCTGTCTGGCACCCTCCAAGCATGCAGTGTGAACAGCAGGTCCTGGCCCCACTTAGGTGTCCTAGCCAGGTGGAGCTGCAGCTGTGCTGGCTGATCCCTCATGCCCCCAGACCCTAGCAGATCCAGGAAAGGTGAAGAGGCCCTTCTTTGGTCCAGCATGCTCCGAGAAGCTTTCAGGAATACATTCCGCTCTTCACGGGATCCTGGGGGAGAAGAAGGACCAGAGAGGCATCACTCAGGAGGGGTCAATAGGATCATTGTCCTACAAGTAACAAGCCACCCAGTAACTCCCAATTTCCTTCCCAAAGCCCTGATCACATGGAGAAAGAGGCCATACAAGATCATGACTGAAAATATGGCCTTGGCTGTCATTCAATTCAGAGTTCAAATTCTTGCTGCATCACAATTCCTTAGTCTCTTGGCACTCAGTTCTGTCTCTATAGCACAGGAAACAAACCTGCTTGCCTCACAAAGTTGCCAAAAAGTTTGGCTTAAATATACACTGCTGAACATAAAACACTCAGCACAGTACTGTCTGCAACATCATCACCAGCATCACTATCATTCTTTTCCAAGCCAAAGGCTTCTCTCCCTATCAATGGCATCACTTCTAAAATACGTGCTCGAGCCTTTTAAATAGAACTTTACCTCTTGCTACCTAACATGTAGAGTTTATCTACTCCAAGCTGTAAACTTCTCTGGAGGCACTGTCCCAAGGGTTTTCCATATACTAACTTGTTTAGCTCTCACAGTCCTCTGAGGGAGATGCTACTCCTGTTACTCCATTTTACAGATGAGAAAGCAGAGGTTCTGAGAAAAAATTTGTCCCGTTTTACAGAGCTTTGATTAGTTAGAACTCAAACAGCCTAACTCCATCCTGGCCCTCTCCACTGGGTCAACAGTCCTTTTCATCTTTGAATGTCTACCTTCCTCTTCCTGCCACCTCTTCGGGCTTTGGATACAGGGAGACCATGGTGTGACTCTAGGATGTGATTGTTAGATAAAATACAGAATCACTAGTTAAATTTACACCTCAGATAAGCAATGAACAATTTTTAATACAAGGACAAGGCATACATTACTGGGGAGATACTGTACTGAAAAGTGGCACCTAGTTTAAAAATTGAGTTTCATATGAACTCTTAATACTGTTTAATAGAAGTATTGTTGTTGTTGTTGAGTTGAAACCAACTCACAGATGATCCTCCAATAGGTGTTAAGAGGCCGTAAATTGCACAGGAGGAGACTGCCAAATCCTTCTCCGATGGAGTAGCTGGTGCTTTCAAACCATGTGCCTTTGGGACTGTAGTGTAGTGTCTTATCAGTAGGCCACCAGAGTTTCTTTAAATATAAGTAAGCCCATGTCATAGTTTTGGACATACTTATACTAAAAATTTATTAATTTGTCTGAAAATTAAATCTAATTAAGCATCTTAAATTTGTGATTTGCTAAACTCTTGGAAATTTTACGTGACTAGAGAGAGCCATTAGGTGGTGATGATTTTCAATCGAAGTGCAAAGAAGGTGTCGCTCCCAAGATCCCCAGGGCCCCAGGTACCTTCCGGATACTTGTAGGAGCTGGTGATGTTCTGGCGCTGGTCTGACCCCACCATCTTGGTGCTGATTTCCCTCCCGATTGAACTTGTGTTGTGAGCTAGGATTTCCTGGGCCTGGCCATTTCCAAAGAGCCAAATGACTTCATCAGCGTTCACCTCAGCATACACAAATGGGGTGTCATAGGCAAAGTGGATCTCTCCTTCTCTGATGGCCTTCACAGAGGCAGGGCCACAGCAGAACATCCCTGCGGAGAGAACAGGAAGTGTGGAACATGGCTACTTACTGGGAAGGACAGCTGGTCATGTGAATGGGCAGTAGAGAGGTAGGGAGTGAGTGACAGTGGGGAGGAGATTCCTGCTTTCATGGCCAATCACTCTTCGCAACCACAGAGCCCAGGGCCTTCCAAGTCCTCACTCACCACTGCTAGTTTGCTGGGGAGTGGGGTCCAGAACTTGCCACCCATTGTAACCTGGAGGGAGGTCTTTCCGGATCATCCAGCACTCATTCCAGACATGGAAATTCCTGCAGAAGGGAGTGCAGAGACACGTTTCCTAAGGATTTTCAAACAAATCTACTGTGTGCTTTATACTGCTACTTCTTTTACCTTATTTAGAAATCATTTCAAGCCTATAGTAATAGTTCAAAGGACAGCCAGCTACTCAACTCACCATTTGCTAACACTGTCCCATTTTCTTTTTTTTATTGCTTTCTTTTGCTGTAGATACAGATGCTCTTGCATTCCATCACATCAGAACCTACCGTAGCTGATCCTCCAGTGCATTTTCAGAGACAGTAAATCACACGGAAGGAGATTGTCTATCTTTCTCCCATAGAACAGCTGGTGGATTTGAATTGTTTACCTTTGCATTGACAACACAACCTCCTACCCATGAGACCAACAGAGCTCCCTATAGATACTGATAAGGATTTTTTTTCTGAGTTATATGAGGGTAATTGAAATCATCATGGCCCTTTATTAACAAATACATCCATATGCGTTTCCTAAAACTAGTGAGTTTCTCTTATATAATCTGTACCCATTTATTCACTTCAGTAAATTTAATATTGCTAGAATACTTGATCTAATTTCCTATATGTAAATTAGTAGAGGGTCAATGAGAGAGAATAAGAACCCTGGACAAGATGGGTTAGCCTGGTGACAGCAGTGGGCTCAAGCATATCATAGATTGTGAGGATGATACAGGATAGGCCAAGGTCCTCATCTGTGATGTATAGGGTTGCTCTGAGTCATACTTGACTCAATGACCCCTAAAAAGAACACTCTCAATTTTGTCAATGAAACGAATAATGTCCTTTCTAGCAGTTGGTTCCCATATAACCAGTTATTTGTAGTTCAGTTGTGGACAACAAAGCCAATTTGGAACAGGTCCTGATTTTTAAAATGTAGATGAGTCATTCAGTGATCAGAACAGGAAAAATTATGGCTTGATGCTCCACTAGAAACTTAATCCTTTTCGTAGAAAATAAGAGTAGCATGTACATTGCTTAAGGAAACAAATATCTTGATTGGTGGTGTGGGAACCAGTGGTACCCTGCTTAAAGATGGCGTCCACCGCAGTGCTTTAAATGTGTAGCACTCTCCACAATTCTCCAGTAATCTAGTCTCCCACATCAAGCTCCTTCACTATACCTCTTCCAAGTTTACCATTCTAGAGTTTCAACCTGGATTTTTTTTTCTTGTTCCAGTTATTGTGCTGCTTCATCCAAATTTTTAAAATTCAATATGTTCTGATTTTGTTTCATCTATCGAGTGAACTATTGAAATCTGTTTGAACCCCTGTATCTAATGCAAAGGGCTTACCTAGAAAATTTATGGGAAAGGAAACACAGAAAACTAGACCTGAGATAGGAAAGCGAACAAAAAAGAAAGTAGGGCAAGAGAAATGAGATAAAAAAATCAAGAGGCACACATACACGCATGCTCACAGAGTGTGGAGCAGGGAGAATAGTCAAGAGAGACAGGAAAGGATTCACAGAGGTATCAAGTCCAGGCTCTGTTCCTGGCAGATAAAACAGAAAATGGCACAAACAGAAAAACAGACTCAGAGCAAGATAGGTAAGATAAATAGAGATATTAACTTCAGTGTTGAGAAGACACATAGTGTATTTACTTAGTCACTAGCTTCAGAGTGTTTCCTTTACTCTTCCATCTTTGAAATGAGTTGATTTATTGACCTAATTCACCTGAGCAGGTCCCTTATTTGGCAAATTATTCTCTGAGCAATAGAACATTGTCCAGAGTAATAAGCCCTTAAAGACTAGCGAGGACTAAGTCATAGTAAAGACTAGAGAGAACTAAGTCATAGTTTCCTGTGGACCCAGCTCGAGATAGAACCCCTTACCATACTTTGTCTCGTCCCTGAGTCGGCAACATCTTTGCATCTGAGTCGTAGTAAGTGTCTATGGTCAGGTTCCCATCCATATTGTGTGCAGATCGGAAATTCGAAACGACACGGGTCGGAACACCTAAGCATCTCATTACTAAACAGGTAGAAGGGGATGGAAAATCACTGGGTTTATTTTAAGCAGGTCTGTTTCTTGTTAAAATTTTCTAGCTCTCAAATTGGAGAGAAAGAAGGCTTAGATTTTCGAAAAGCCACACCTGTGACTCTTCTATCCCCAGAGCACCAAACCCAAACAGAATCCTTTATCTCCACCTCACAAGGAGAAAGGGGTAACCGGAAAACCCCACCACAGTCAGCTGGGCTGGTTCTAACTCACAGCGACCCTCCATTGGGTTTTCAAGGCTGCACATTTTTATAGAAGATACTGTCCATCTTTTTCCCTCGGACCAAAAAGTGAAATCAAATCACTGACCTGTTATCAGCATTGCATGTAATATACTCTGCCACTAGAACGCTTTTAAGTGATTTAAAACAATATTATGTCACTACAACTAATCATTTAGAATTTTTCAAATTAAAAGCAGAGAACCTAAAACATTTTATAAATTAAAATGGAAAGCAAAAACTTTAGGCCATCTTAAAGCTAGTTTCAGGAAAGAAATGATGTGACTTGGTTGTTGGTGTTGTATGCTGTCAAGTCAGAACTGACCCGTAGCTGACCCTCCAGTGGGTTTTCAGAGGCAGTTAATCACATGAGAGGAGACTGCACATCCTTCTCCCACTGTGTGGCTGTGGTTTAACTTTTCTGGCCTCAATCTCCTCATTTGTAACAAAATGAAGAATTGGGCAAAATTACTTTAATGAGTCTGCAATTATACGTCAAAATAAGAATTTAAAGGAGGCAGTAAAGAAATTTGAAAATTAAAAGAAGGACAAGATCTATCTTTAGAAAGGTAGAGTTGTGGAACTTTACAGGAGCAACAGGGCAGAGCCAAAACCACTGCCCATCTTTGCTAGGGCAGCAGCTCCCTCTTGTGGTCTTTTAGTAATGTTGTTGTTAAGTGCTGTTAACAGTGGACACTGACCCTATGACAGTGAAGCTGAACCTTGCCCTATCCTGTGCCCTCATCATCATCTCTGACGCACTTGAGCCCGCCATAACCGTCACTCTGTCAGTCCACCTCATTGAGGGGTTTCCCCTCCTTTGCTGAACCTCCACCTTTTCAACCATGTCTCTTTCTAAAGACTGGCCCTTCTTGGCAATATACCCAAAGTATGTGAGTTGAAGTTTCACCATTCTTGCCTCTAAGGAGCACAATGGTTTTATTTTCTTCAAGACGAGCTCTGGTGCCTTAGGCCATAGGGAGTTGCACAGCAAACCCAAAGGTGGCGCCTCTCTGGTGGTTCAAATTCACCAGTGGCTCTGAGGAAGGCAAACAGGCAATTTCATACCCTTCAGTTTATAGCCTCTGAAAACCCACTGGAGGTTCAGGTTTTCTAATTCGAGGGCAAGAAAGGTCTTTTTTTAAAAAAAAAATCTAATAAATACTATATTTAAGAAACTTACAGCTAGATTTATCATGTATCATTCTAACATTAAAATTGGTCATAAGCATTACTAAGGATTGTGTATGATTGTGTATGGTCTGTTATGGAAGAAGGTCCATGATGCCATGAGTTACTGCACTAAGTAATATCAACATGTGCCATCATTGCCCATTCGGTCTTTAAGGCTGGGAATTGACTTGATGTCAATGAGTAAGAGAAATTAGCAAAGAAGCAAATTTCCAAATGTGATTCCTCTGAATCCCTCAGGTAAGCATTTTGAGGGCTGTAAGTTCTGTCTATAGGTGTTGTTGGCTCCGGTTCACAGCAACTCTGTGTACAGCAGGAGACTACACTGCTCAATCTTGCACCATCCCTCAGTCTCTGTGGATTAAGTAGATTGTTGTGGACACTGTCAGTCCATCCCATTGAAGGCCTTCCTCTTTTTCATTGACTCTACTAAACACGATTCTTTCTCCAGGCGAGGACTAGCCACTCCTGATAACCTGCTCAAAGTATGTGATCCAAAGTCTCACGACTTCCATTTCTAATAAATATTCTGACTGTACTTCTCCCATGACAGATTTGTTTCATTTTTTGGTAGTCCATAAACTCAATATTCTTTGCCAACACCTCAATTCAAAGGCATAAATTATCCAGATTTTCTTGTTGTTTTTCACATACATATAAAGTGATTGAAAGCACCACGAGTTTGGCCAGGCAAATCTTAGTCTCCAAGTGATGTTTTTATTCGTTAGTACTTTAAAGAAGTCCTTGACATCAGATTTGAAATAAACTATTTGATTACTTGACTTCTGCTTCCACTGGCATTGATTGTGTATGCTAGTAAAATTAAATCCCTGATAATTCCAATCTTTTCTCCATTTATTATGATGGTTTTTTATCCAGTTGTAAGAAATGTCATTTCTTTTATGTTGAGGAGCTATCTATACAGAAGGTTATAACCTTTCAATTGCACCAATTAGTGCTTCAGGTTTTCCTCCAATCTGATACTCCGTTCTTTTTCATGTAGTCCAGCTTTTTAGATTATTTGCTCAACATACAGATTACATCAATACAATTCAATGTAATGTACACAACACTGCTACACAGTTTTTCTGATTTTAAATTATTCAGTATTCCCTTTCTCTTTGGTCTATGTACCTATAGGTTCTACACTAATAATTAATTACTGAGTTCAACATTTCTGCTCTTTGAAATGTTATCCATAATGTATTATGACTCAATGATTGAATGTCTTTGCATGTTCAATAAAAATAAGGAGACAGCTTGCTGTATTCTCTGCTTCCAGCAAAGGTCTGTCTGATGTCAGCAATATTCCTCATTCCATGGATGGCTTCTTCTGAATCTGGCTTGAATTTTGGCAGTTTCCTGTCACTCCACCGCTCTAACCATTTTAAAAAACTTATTTTCAGCAGCATTTTATTTGTGTCAAAGTTTAACTTTATAGTTCTATAATTTCCATATTATGTTATGTCACTTTTCTTTGTAATGGATCCCTCCCAGGGGTTGGCCACGTAACTGTCTTCCAACTGTTTTAGTATAGACAAGGGAGTACATGTAGCACTGTACTCATTTTTTAAAAAAACATTTCATTTGGTTTTTTGTCAATTCCTGGACACTTGTTTTTCATCAATGCCTTAAGTGGAGCTTGATCTGCTTCCTTCAGTTCAGGCATGGTCAGACTCTCCAAAATTGTCCCAGCACCAGGCTCATGCAGACCTGAGAAGCCTCTACTGCTTTGGAAATATAGGCTCCTCCCTCCAATTGACCATTTGGACCACTTTGATTTTAACTGTTCCACTAATAAAGTGGTGATTCAGTGATAAAAATCTCACCTTCCATGAGGAAGGATAGGATGAGATTTCCAGCCATTGTACCCCAAGGGTAGCCACCACCTTCTGTCATTAGAAACTTACATGAAGCTATTATGCTGAACAGGTTACAGCAGAGCTTACAGACTAAGGCAGACTAGGAAGAAAGGTCTTGTCACCTACTTCCAAAAATGATCCAGTGGAAAAAACCCTGTGGATCAGCATTGCCTAATCCATAACTGATAATGAGGATGGTGCAAGAACAGAGGGTTTCATTTCACAGTGCCTGGTTCTCTCCAACTTGAGGCCCACTACCAGCAACTGCTCCATCAAGAACTTTGCCAGAGTATTTGCAAGAGGTAGAGCCCCCAGCCCACTATGTAAATATGTAGCATTCCTCATGAAGGTACAGAGCAGGCAGTGCTTTAGAGCTGCCTTGCCCAGCTCTTTATGGCTGTGGGATCTTGAACAAGCTACTGGTCCTTTCTGGGCCTCTGTTTACTCACCTCTGACTTTCCAAGGTGATCATGAGGGTGGAATGAGTGACGAGTCATGTGGAGTGCTTCCCATCTCCCCTTCACTCACCCGTGCACATCACAGCTGCAAAGACCCAGCATTGTCCGTACTTCACAGGCTGCCCACCTTGGGCCGACCACTGGCGCAGTATGGTCACACTGCCATTCCACTCCAGAGGGCTGACCCCCCTCGTGTAGTCTTCCCCCCAGTTTCCTTGTAGTACCCCATTGTCATCGTTGCTGTTGATCTGTAAAACAGATGGGTGAGAGTCCACCATGCCTAGAGAAGCCCAAGCACATCCCCAGGCAGGGAGAGGGTTAGTCGGGGGGGGGCCTTCCCTCCTTACCATGGCACTCACCACCCTGCAGACATACACCACGTCGTTCCGCTGGGAGTAGTCTTTGGATGGGTTGTTTAAGTAGTACAAGCTCTTGTTCAGGATCTCAAAGCAGATATCTATGATGTCCTCCTCAAACTTTTAGGAAATTTTAAGGTGTAGTGTGGGGAAAAAGAATAAAGAGGGATAGAGTTTAGAAACTCCAAATCAGGCTCTGCCACGCAGCCGCTACGTCGGGGTGTGTGTAGAGTCCCTGCTCGAGAGCTTGTAATACAATCCCTCATGTTCTTGCATAGATTTTGGCTCCCTGGTGTCCTTTGGGGGACTCGCGATTGTGGCACAATAACTTCATATTAAAAAATCAACTCAAGGTGGATCAAAGACCTGTGAGTTAAGCCCAAAACCATTAAGTTAATAAGAGACAGACTGGGCTCAAGCTTAGAAGCTCCAGTGTACAGTAAAAAGAGACTGCCCAAAACAGCCAGAAATATACAATTTGAAGAAGATAAAATTGATGAATGAGACCTTCTAAAGATTAAATTCCCGAGTGCATCAAAAACTTTTTTCCACAGGGTAAAAAGAGAACCTACCAACTGGGAACAAACATTTGGTAATACCATCTCAGACAAGAATCTCATAATGAAAGTTTACAAAGTACTCCTAGGCCTCCACAAGAAAAAGACTGAAACCTAACTACAAAATGGGCAAAATACATGCAAAGAATTTTCAAAGACGAAGATATTCAAATGGCCAACAGACACATGAAGAAATGCTCCAAATCACTGGCACTAGGAGAGATGCAAATCTAAATTATAATGAGAAACCATCTCACAGCAGTAACAATGGCAAAGTTTAACAGGACAGCAAGTAACAAATGTTGGAGAGGATGTAGTGAGATAGTAATTCTCATACATTGTTGTTGGGATTGTAAAATGATACAACCACTCTGGAGGGTAGTTTGGCACTTCTCAAAAAGCTGAACATAGAAATTCCATATGACCCAGCTGTTCCATTACTTGGACTATACCCTAGGAAAATCAGTATTGAGAGACTTGTACATCAATGTTCATAGCAGCATTATTCACCATCGCAAGAACATGGAAACAACCAAGATATCAAGCCACAATCAAATGGATTTAGAAATTATGGTACATTCATACAGTGGAATACTACACAGAACGCGGAAGGAAGCAATGATTTTGTAAATTATTACCTAACTTTGGAGGGACTGGAGAACATTATGCTAAGTGAACTCAGTCCCACAAGGACAAATATTGTGTAAAACAATTATTGTAGAAATAGTATGAAGATCCAAGGCAGGGGGTTGAGGGGAGGGTGGAAGCAGAGGGATGAGGATGTGGGGAAGATTAATCATGGGCTTGTACAATTTTCTGGTCTGAAAAAACAATGTATTCATCTTTTTTAAATAAACTAGAATTAAAAAAAAGAAACTCCAAATCACTAGCATAGCCTTTTTTATAAATTATTGTGAAAATATGCACAACAAAACATTTACCAATTCAGCCATTTCTATTCAGTGACACATGATTACATTCAAGTTGGACACCAATTATCACTGTTCTTTTCCAAACTATTGTGCCCTTATTAACACAAACTCAGTGTTCCCTAAACAAAAAGTTCTCTCCTAGCCCTTCCCACCCTTGGTAACCACTAGTAATCATTGATTTCTATGTATTTGCTATGCCAGGAACATGTGATTACACAGCATTTGTCTTTCTGCAACTGCCTTATTTCACTCAGCACCGTGTTTTCATGTTATATAGTGTGATTTCATTTCTCTTTATGGCTAAGTAGTATTCCAGTGTGTATACAAAGAACATTTTGTTTATTCATTCATTTATTTATCTGTTGAGCAATTTGATCCTACTTTCAAAGAACTGATAAATCAGATTGGGAATGTATTCCATTTAGAATTTTGAATGATTAAATTCCAAGTAGCTTTGACTAAAAATGCAGACAGTATGAAGAGCCGTCCTTGTTGACTGAAGAGGTCCAAGAAGACTTCTGGAGTTGATGGGCTTTGAAAAATAGATAAGACAGAAACAGACAAGAGTGGGACACTTGGCTGAGGTCTGCTAGCACAGTGGGTACCAGAGAAAGGGACTTAGACAATCTCATACGTGGAGGTAAAGTGACCGTAAGGAAAGATCGGATGACTAAGTATGGGCTCAGACATTCGAAGAGAGGGATGAGCCTGGAAACAAGACAGCACTCAGAGAGCTGTGAGACTGGTAAAGCCAATGCAGGCCCATGATGGATATTGACAATATAAGTTCATAGCATATGTCACACCACTTTGGCTACTAAATGCACTGGTTATTTGGCTCAGTTTCCAAAAATTGCACGAGTTGTGGTAAGTAGAGAATGGGGGAGATGTGCTCTTTTTTAGTAGTTTCTTGCTTTTTATTCTTCCCATGTGCTTCTCTCTCAATGTTTATGGACAGAGGACTGAGATAGGCCATAGTGGGAAGTTCAGATAAAACGCTAGAGCCAAAGACCCCCCTTCATCTATTAACTGTACATTTGAAACTATTACAAAACAGAAACCCAACCACAGCCATCGGATTAACATGGACTTGTGTTGCTGTTGTTGTTGTGTACTAGTGAGTCAGAACCAACCTATAGCTGATACTCCAATAAATTTTCAGAGGCTGTGAACTGCACAGGAGACTACCTGTCTTTCTCAATGGCAATAAATTTTAATTCTACTGATTCTATAAGACAGGGTACATAAAGGTTTAGTATAGCAGCTTGTCTACTTTGACTGGTGCTTCTTGGTGTTGCAGATGGTTAAATACTCAACAACTAACTGAAATAATGGTGATTTTAACCCATCCGGAAGTTCCTTAGGGAAGCTCTTGGGGCATAATGGATAGACAGTTGTATTATCAACCCAAAGGCGGGCAATTCAAACCCATCAGCTGCTCTTCGGAGAAACGAACAATTTTCTTTCGTGTGCCTTACAGCCTCTGAAAGGCTGTTGGAGGGTCAGCTATGAATTATTTCTGACATCACAGCGATAAGGGAATAAGTGAGAGGTTCCTTGCAAGCAAGCAAAGCCTGGCAATCTGTTTATGGAAAGTCACAATATTAAAAACCCTATGTAGCCTGAAAAGACACAGTAATAGGGGTCATAGATCAATGGTGACTAATTTATAAAACACAGTGCATAGGAATGATGGTAAGAAACACAATGCACGTGAAGGAATGTGTGAAACACAACATACATGAATGAAATGCAGTACACATTTTTGTATGCAAGCGAATATTAAACAAAAACAAAACAAAACCCTCTGGAGCAAATCTACACAAATAGACGTGTCATGACCTGTAACAACTTAATTCAGCATCTTAGACTGCTTGGCTCTGCTATTTCTTGACTTGAATCATCTTGATAGTACCTGGTTTTTCAGTCTGTTTCCATTTTTCTTGCCATATTGTCTTTCTAATTATGAAAAGAATTTTCTTTTACCATTTCTATTTCTTTTTCTTAAACTTTTCATTGTGGTTTGGGTGGAAGTTTACAAAGCAAATTGGTTTTTCATTCTATAATCTATATACATTTTGTTTCGTGGCATTGATTGCAATTCCATATTGTACCAACACTCTTTTCCACTGTCTCCCTGTTTTTTGCATTTCCACAGATCCTTTCCTATTTCTTCTTGCTTTCTGAGCTTTATTTCTGGACAAAGGCTGCCCTTTGACCTCTGGATATGGTGGATTGCTCTCAAGAATGGACACCTCTTTATTGTTACTATTCACTTTATAGGCTTGCCTTTGTTAGGCTGAAAGTCAAACCGAAGAGTACGTTGGTTGTGCTGCAATCCCAAAGTCACACAGTTCAAATCCACCAGTGGCTCTGTGGGAGAAGGATGAGAAATCTCCTCCCTTGCAACTACTGTCTCTGAAAACCCACTGGAGGATCAGCTATGGGTCAGTTCTGACTCAACAGTACATAACAAAATACTAAAAAAGAAAGACTTCTTATTTGCCCTCCTCATTAGATGGGGAACTTGTCCAACTTCTCTAAGCTTGACCCTTGGTTAGAAACCCCTCAACTTATTGTTGTTATGTACCATTGAGCCAGAGCTAATTCATCACTGACCCTCCAGCAGGTTTTCAGAGGCTGTAAATTACATGGGAGGAGACTGCCTGTCTTTCTCCCAAGGAGTACCTAGTGGACTCAAACCATGTGCCTTTGGGTTGGCAGCATAACTCCTTATCCACTATGCCACCAGAGCTCCCTGTCTAGTGAAAAGATTGTCTAAGAACCACTCTCAGTATGTCCCTGAAACAGACACAGATGCAGGTGCCACTGTTACCTGTCCATAGTTCCAAGGCCACGGGGTGATGAACTTCTCATGACCTTTGTAAACAAAGCCGTAGTCCATCATGATGTACTCCTGCAGCAGGATTTCACTTGGCATGTAGACATCATCCTCTGGGCAGGTAAGAGGGATGGGGGGATGCAAAACCCCAGACCAAAACAGAATAATAAAATTTAAAAAAATAATTACTAAGTCATCTTGCTAAAATATAGGAGAAGCAGAGAGTTGTTTGGGTAGATTGTCACAGAAATTAAGACTTAATTTAAGAAACTACTTTTCCAAACCCCCAACACAATCTCAACTTTACAATGTAATTATTAATATTTTCTTCATGATTGTAGAAGTGTAGAGGTCTGAAAATACAGATAGGTGGAAAGAAAATAGTGGCAGCAAATAATTATGCTTATTCCCTAGAGACATCACTCTTACATTTTGATGCCTTCATATTACGGTCACTTTCTATAAACATAAATTTAATATCATTAGGATCACACTGGATTCCATTTTTAAATCTATTTTACTTGCCAGATCACAATGACATGAACTTTATTCATGACAGTTATAATTATTTGTAAGGATGATTTTGGTGGGCATGTCATCTCATATGGATGATTTTGGTGGGCATGTCATCTCATATGGCTTGATTGGCAGCATTTTCTCTTGGAACCTTTCTAGAGTGTCACGGCTTTCCCAGAGGGTTGGGTTAACATTACAGTCTATGACCAAGTCTTACCTGTACTCCAAGGGTTAAACAGCAGAATGAAAGTCCCCACCAGGTGGGTCACACTGTGACCATGGTCCTGGGAGATCTGGATCTTGAGAGTGTAGGGGCCAATGACTGCACTGGCCGGTGTGAAAAGGGAGACTTGCAGGGAGTTCTGGTCAGCGATGAAGTTAGACGCACTCCAGACATTCCCATGTTGGGCCTGGGTAAGTACAAACTTGGCTCGGGTTCCCAGCAGCTCCGTGGGCTCTGGTCCTATGTAGGAGAATGATCTCCAAAATCAAAACTTTTATAGTGTGATTTCAGGGGGATGAGAAAGAACCCCATCTTCTTCCAACTTATGCTAAACCTTTTGATTTAAGGCTTTTTCTGTCACTAGAGACCCTTGGGCAAAATGCTTAAGCTCTCTGGCCCTCTGTTTTCTTGTCTGTAAAACAGGGATCATAACAGTGCCCACCTGGAAGTCTTACAATTAAAGATACAACTCATACAGAGTTTTAACACAGTACTTGGTGAATAACAAGAGATTGACTGTTATCACTAGGGAGACCCTGGGAGGAACTCATGGCTAATGTGCTCTCTTCTAACGGAAAGATTGGTGGATCAAGTCTACTTAGAGTCACCTTGGATAAAGGCCTGACAAATTACTACTGAAAAGTCATCCATCCAAAACCTACAGAGTACAGTTCTATTTTGACACATATCAGGAGTTAGAATCTAACTAATGGTCACTGGTTTGTTTTTTATTATTACCATATTGTCCCAGTTTGTTGTGGTGGCCAAACATTTCTTTAACAATACTGAGAGGGACTGATCATGGGTTCTGGGGAAGTCCTAGGAGAAGAGAGGGTAGAGCAGTTTGTAAAAAAAGGCTAGGACATGTGGATAAACTTTACTTTCATTCATTCTCATTATCATTAAGTCAGAATCAATTCATTGCTCCACTGCATTTCCAATGCTGTAAATCACACAGAAGGAGGTTGCCCATCTTTCTCTCTTAGAGCAGCTGGTGGATTTGAACCACTTGCCTTTGGGTTGGCAATGCAACTCCTTACCCACTAGGCTATGTACCCATTTTGAGGGAGCCCGCATGGCCTTAGGGCAGGCACACACTCACCTGTCTCAACCACAAAGGTGATATTGTCAGTTTGTGGCTGAAAGTTCCTGTTGAACTTCAGGATGATGGAGAAGACCTGGCCACGGCGCACAATGAGCCGCTGGTGGCCCATCTCCTGCGTGTGGTGCTCCTTGTTGTTCTTGGGGCTTTGCAGGTCAACAGAATTGAGCTTCAAGGCTGCCACTGGAGGAGGCAAGGGAGACAGGTCATATCTAGCTGGAGCTCACTGGGCTCTCAACTCCCCTGACACTTCACAAACTCTTCTCCCCAGCACTTAGCTCTCCAGCCACCTTAGCCCCTTACATCACAATTCAGACTCAGTAGACAACTCAGTAGTTCCAGCCCAGTAATGCAAGGACAACAATTCCTGTGACCTCTCCACCTGGACCAAAGCCATGTCAATCAAGTCAGAACCAATTTAAGAGCAACTACCAAATCGGTAGTAGCAATAAGACAGCCTCAGATTGCATTTGGTTTGCTCTTTGGTGTTGCACTTACAGCTGATCCACTACAACTTTCCCCTAAGAGGTCATCCAATTATCTGAGAGATTTTTAACACCCCAGGGGACATTTATGGTTTTCAAGACTTGTGGAAGGGGCTGCTCTTGTCATCTCTAGTAAATAGAGTAGCATCCTAGAGGGAAAAGCCGTGTTTGCTCTCATCCAGTTTGTGTGCCATATTAAATTATCTTCTATACTTTAATCCAGTCATTTTGGGATAATCTTCAGCAGGATCTTGCTTGCATGTGAAATCAATGATACTGTTCTATAGTTTCCACATTCCGTTGGGTCACCTTTCTTTGGAATGGGAACAAATATAGATCTCTTCCAGTCAGTTGGCCAAGTGGTTGTTCTCCAGATTTCTTGGCACAACTTGGTGAGCACGTCCAGGGCAGCATCTGTTAACTGAAATATGTCAATTGGTATACCATCTATTCCTGGGGCCTTATTTTTTGCTATTTCTTTCAAAGCAGCTTGAACTTCTTCCTTTATCACCATAGGCTCTTGCTCATATGTTGTTTCATTAAATTCTTCTGTGTCTGCCAATTCCTTTCCATATAATAACTCAGTATATTCTTTCCATCTTCTTTTGATACCTCCTGGATCATTTAATATTCTGCCTAGGAATTTGTGTTGGCGAAGAGTGCTTGAAGGTGCCATGGACTGCTAAGAGAACAAACAGATTCATCCTGGAGAGGGTTAAACTGGGCTGGTCCTTGGAGGCAAGGATTCTGAGGCTTCGTCTGACATACTTTGGTCATGTTGTAATGAGGGACCGGTCCTTGGAGACGAACATCATGCTTGGGAGGGTGGAGGGCAGGCGCAGAAGGGGAAGGCCCTCTGGGAGATGGATTGATTTGGTGACTGGGGTAATTGGGATGAGTGTGTCGGAGGCAATGAACTTGGCACAGGACAGAGCAGAGTTTAGAGCTGTTGTACATAGGGTCGCTATGAGTCACAGCGACTTAACGGCACATAACAACAACAACAATACTTTAATCCAAGTCATTATTAGTAAGATGATTCTAACCCCTAAAAGCTGAATGAGTAGGAAATGTTCTTTGTGGTCAGCTGTTCAGCTAGCTGTGACTATATTCAATTCTTTAAGATATTGGATTCATTATTTTAAAATTTCCTTTATATTCTAAAATTGAGTTCAATTTTCATGCTTGTCAAACATTTGACTAGAAGCAGAACATCTATGATGGCCTCTTGAGTCCCTTTTTTGAAAGAACCTTTCATAAAAGAAAATGAGATTCATTCTGACTTGTTCTGAATAAAATTGTTGGCCTCTAACAGTCTCAGTACTCTTACATAAGCTCCTACAACCACTGTTTAACAATCTGTCCTAGAGTTTTTGTTCATACCTGATCCAAGTTTGGCATGTGTTAGTGTCTACCTTCTAGCAACTAGTTTAGCGTTTGACTGTTAACCAAAAGGGTAACCATTGGAGGCCACCCAGAGGTGCCACAGAGTCAAGTCCTGGTGGTCTGCTCCTGGCAAATCACAGCTGTGGAAAGTCTATGGAGCAATTCTACTGTGACACGCTTGGGGTTGTCATGAGTCAGAATGAATTCAACAGCAAGTGATATGGTCGATTTTGATTTCATAGGATCTGAAAGCCACTTCCTAAACCCTGTGGGGAGCTATTTGCATCTCATGTGCTCTGAAGGGCCTGAAATTTTCAGACCAAAACCTATAGGACCTTCAGTGAAGGTCTCATCACCCTCTCTATTCACAAGCCCTTAATGGCCTTTGCACATTGTAGCCAGGCACACATGGGTCCTCACATCTGTTCTGGGCAGCCTTCCGCTGGCTGCTCATTGCTACAAGTAGAGTTCTTAAGGGCAGGCAGCTCGATTTTTCTTTCACCAGAGCTGATCCTTGACTTGAGAAAGAAGGAGGAAAAAGGAGAAGAATGTCTACCTCCCCATATTCTCTCCAGTTGCAGTGCAAGGAAAAACACTTATTCTCCATTAGAGATTCGGGTTTGGGGTTTTGCTCCACTTAATATAATTATCCAGTTGGCTCACTGAGGTGCTTTTCATGTCAGGGAGACAGTGACTTCAGAAGAGAAAAGGGAGTGTCTTCAAGAGAACAGGAAAAGAGAGCCAAGAGGATGAGGAAGAGGCTCACCAAAGCAGGAAATCAAGCAGAATCAATTAGCAAAAACATGTCAGCACGCACAAGGTCTTCTTGTCTTGGCACAGTCTCACCACAGTTAATGACTTGAATAAGAGGCCAGGTAAGCCTGACCATATGACATAATAGAAAGACAAGGCTACAAAAGGATCAAAGTCTATCCTGATGTTTAACAGCCTTGAAACAAAAGGAGGCATTAATAGTAATCTGCCTGCCATGAGTTCTAAGATGTGAAGCTCCTGTGTTGTGAGAGATCAAAGTCAAGTCAGCCCTGCTCACAGAATGGCTCCCTCTCTGTGTGCACTGGGGTCTCAGCTCAGAGGTCACCATCAAGTTTATCACCCCCAACTCCACCCTGTAATCACTAGACACCACAACCAAAAACTCACTGCCATAAAGTCACTTTCTACACCTGGTGATCCTGTGTGTGTGAAAGCAGAACTATGTTTCATGGGGTCTTCAATGACAGATATTTTTTTCATATATATATCTCAAGGATGCTTTCGGCAGAATGTTAAATGATCCAGGAAGTATTAAAAGAAGATGGAAGGAATATACTGAGTCACTGTATCGAAAGGAATTGGAAGACACAGAAGAATTTCATGAAACAACATATGAGCAAGAGCCTATGGTGATGAAAGAAGAAGTTCAGGCTGCTTTGAAGGAAATAGCAAAAAATAAGGCTCCAGGAATAGATGGTATATATATATATATATATATATATATATATATATATATCTTCCATCTTCCCACGCACCTTTAAGTGGACTTGAATCTTCAGTCTTTAATTTAATATCCAAGCATCTTAACCATCTTAACCCTTCTCACTTTTTGCAGCACATTTAATACAACCTAAAATTAACTCCATTGCAAGCAGAAACCTTGGTTGCCTTTTCCTAGTTTGGCCACCACTGCCTCCAGAGCCTGCCTAGAAAAAAACATCGAGGTTCTCAACTACAAGTAAAGTCTGTCCAATTCTTATTGCAATGCTAGGTTTGTATTCTCTCCATACTTATTCAATCTCTATGCTGAGCCAATTATCCAGAGTCTGGACTCTATGAAGAGGAATGTAGCATCAGGATTGGAGGGAGACTCATCAATAACTTGCATTATGCAGATGATACAACTTTACTTGCTAAAAGTGAGGTGGACTTGGAGCACTTGTTTCAAGAGATCAAGGAATGCAGCCTTCAGTCTAGATTGCATTTCAATGTCAGGAAAACAAAGATTCTTACCACTAGACCAATAGGTAGTATCATGATGGATGGAGAGGAGATTGAAACTGTCAACAACTTCAACTTTTTTGGATACACAATTAAAACCCTTGGTACCAGCAGTCAGAAAAAGGAGATGCATCACTGTGGGAAAATTTGCAGGTAGGGACTTTTCAAAATTATTGAGTAGTGCTGTCAGTTTGAAAACAAATGTGCGCCTGATTCAGGCCATAGTCTTTCTAATTTCTAGCTGGACGATGAATAAGGATAGCACAAAAAGAATTTGCCTTTGAGCTGTGGTGTTGGAGAAGAGCATTGAACCTCTCATGGACTGCCAAGAGAACAGATATGTCTTGGAGAGGGTGCAGCCAGAGTGCTCTTTGGAGGCAAGAACGATAAGGGTCCAGGTCACATATCTCAGGCATGTTTTAGGAGGTACTATTCCTTGGAGAAGGATATGATGTTAGGAAGGGTGGATGGTCGGCGAAGGAGAGGAAGACCCTCAGCCGTGTGGATTGACAAGGTGACTGCTGCAAAGGGCTCTTGTGTGTCAGGAAGTGTGAGGATGGTGCAAGCTAGAACAGGGTTCAGATCTTTTGTTCACAGGGTTGCTATGAATCATGCTCAACTTAAAGGCACCTAACAACAACAACATTATCACCCTGATATAAATGGATCATATTGTTTCTGAGGTACAAGAAAGGTAGAGGCAGAAGTAGGATTCAAATCCTGGGAGGATGGTCCCAGTGCCTGCCAGCTGTAAGTTTCACAATGACCTGCCTTCTCTGGCAGGTGGTCAATAATGATTATTGAATGAATATAGTATAAGGAGAGTAATTTGTCAGGAGGGTGGTAGAGAAGGAAAGAGGAGTGTGAGGATAGCAGGGACTAGGGTGAGGAGCAATGTATAGAGGCCAATATGATGTCTTTTGATTCAGTTGGTATGCATCATAGAGTCTGTACCAACTCATAGCTGACCTGCCAGCAGGTTTTCAGAGGCTATAAATCACATAAAAAGAGATTGCTCATCTTTTTCCCTCAAAGCAGCTGGTGGATTTGAACTGTCTGCCTTGAGCTGGCAGCACGAGTCCTTAACCACTAGGCCACTAGAACTCTCTTTTGATTCTAAATAGTAATGAGTCTATCCCTGATGGAAAATAAAATATTACTCCTTTATGAAGGCAACGGATAAATATTACAAAATAAAAGTTTTAAAACATAAATTATTCCAAGAACAATCATCACTACTATATAAAAATATAAGCATGAGGAATGATATTCAAACCAGCCCAGATACTCTGCAAGAGTTATTAAATATGCAAATTTCATACTTCTCATCTCAGGCAATCAACAACAAAACAGAACAAAAAGACAAAAGCACGGGAGAAATTTTTAATGAGATAGTTCAAAGTAATAATAAACAAAGACTTGGAAACAGCGTGTTACAGATAGGTTATGTTTGTTGTTGTTGTTGTTGTTGTTGTTGTTAGGTGCCATTGAGTTGAGTATGACTCATAGCAACCCTATGAGCAACAAATTTGAATTCTGTCCGATCCTGTGCCATTCTCACAATCTCTGATATACTTGAGCCCATTGTTACAGTCTCCAGCTCAATCCAGCTTGCCAGAGGTCTTCCTCTTTTTCTCTGACGCTCCACCCTTCTAAGTACGATATCCTTCTCAAAGGAATAGTCTCTCCTAGCAACATGTCTAAAGTATGAGAGGGAGCTCTGGTGGCCTAGTGGTAAGAAGCTGCATAGCAATCCCAAAAGAATGTGGTTCAAATCCACCAGCTGCTCTATGGAGGAAAGGTGGGCAATCTATTCCCATGGGATTTACTGCCTATGAAAACCCACTGGGAGGGTCAGCTATGAGTCAGTTCCAACTCAACAGCACATAACAACAAGGTTATCTTAGGTGGTAAAATTATGGACAAATTCCCTTCCCTGCTTTGGTTTTAATCATATATTCCTTTTTTTTTTGGTTTGTTTTAAATTTGGTGAAAGGTACTGAAGACCTCGGCAGGTTTTTGAGCAAGTGGTATAATGATCAAAGCTTTATCTGATGATTTATCCGGCAGTGGTATATAGTTCAGACCAGAGCAGGAAAAGACATGGGTGGGTGAAATGGTAGTGAGAACTCCAATGCAATAATCTAGACAAAAGGTTAATGAGACCTAAATAAAAGTGTTGGCAAGAGGAAAGAGGGACCACGCTACTGATGGAAGGGGCTGTGCATTGGCCTGTCACATGCAGCCTAACAAACATTTGTTGAAATGAATGTCAGGAGTTCCCAAGGTTCCTGCTAGTTTGGATGAAGACCTCCTGGGGCAAAGTGAAGGAATCTACTGCAAAACACAACATCCTAGGCAGACAGGTTAGAGGTGAATGACTATAAAGCTCTAGGCAGAGACAGCAAAGGGTTGGCAATACTCAGCACAGCAAGTCGAAAAAGTTGGCATTTGCCATCAGATGCCAAGGGATGCAGCTCCTTCGCTCAGGTTTCCTCCCTCCTCATCCCTGCATTCATCCCAGCCTCTAGGTCATTACATTTCCCTTTCCACTTCTCATTATTATTGTCCATCTAGGACTTTTTCAGAAATACTTTTTTCTTTTGGATTCTGAAGCTTTGTCTGACATACTCTAGGCATGCTGCAAGGAGGGACCTTGGAGAGGGTCCTTGGAGAGGGACATCATGTTTGGGAGAGTAGAGGGACAGCACAGGAGGGGAAGACCCTCGATAAGACAGATTGATACTGTGATTGGGGTGGTGGGAGTAAGTGTGTCAGAGACAGTGAGGTTGGTACAGGATAGAGAAGAGTTTAGGGCTCTTGTACATATGGTTGCTATGAGTTGCAAATGACTCGGCAGCACATAACAACAATGTTGTTGTTCTATGCCATTGAGTCAAGTAGGATGACCCTATAAACAGCCAACCTGAAACTTGTCCTATCCTGTGCTATTTTCATCATCTCAAAGACACTGGGGCCACTGCTGAAGTCATATTTGACAATCTATCTCATTGAGGGGTCGTCTTCTTCTCTTTCACCGACCTTTCATCTTCCCAAGCATGATGTCCCTTTCTGAGGAATAGCCTCACTTAGCTAAGTGTCTTAGAGAGGGTGAAACCAAGTTGTTCCTTGGAGGCTAGGATTTTAAAGCTCCATCTCACATATTTTGGGCATGTGACCTGGAAGGACCAGTCCTTGGAGAAGGACCTCTTGCTCAGAAGGATGGAGGGACAGCACTGGAGAGGAAGACCCAGGATGAGATGACTGATACAGTAATTGGAGCAGTGAGAGTAGGTGTGTTGGAGGCAATGAGACTGGCTCAGAATAGGGCAGGGTTCAGAGTTGCTGTACTATGCTGTCACTATGAGTCACAGACAACTCAATGGCACATAACAACAACAACAAGAATAACAAAATTACATGTCACAAGCATGAAAGACAAGGCTTTGTCATCATTGCCTCCAAGGAGCACTCTGGTTGTACCCTTTCCAGAACATATCTGTTTGTTCCTTTTTTTTTTCTTCTTTCATTACTTTCTTTTTCCTTTCTTCCCTTTAAAATGATATGTAAGTGCTTTATGTATTGTTGTATATATTCTCAAAAGCAACACCAATGAAATAAGTTTTTATTAAAGAAAAAAATGACAAGCCAAAATGAAAAGGAGAACTACCTACTTATTCTGAGGAGGGAAAGGCCCAATTTTTTTTTAACTTTGGTATTTTATTAGCATGAAAGGACTTTGCTATTATTTTTCTGTCTGTTCCTTGACCTGGAATAAATATTTAAAAAGAAAATCCAAGAAAAAAATTTATAATGTAATGAATTATGTTACATTTGCAAAAGAAAGGTAATAGAAACAATTACTATTTATGAAAATTTTTCACCATATCAAGCAATCATTAAAAACTTGTGAAATTTACAAGGCATAAATCTTTATCACTATCCTTCTGAAAGTGTAGAAACACTGTTTTTTATACCATCATTCAAATTTATACAATTATTCATATAGATAGTTTCATTCATGTCATTTAAGACCTCTATTGTGATAATTTAGAAGCAGGAATGGCATCCACTTCCTAAATAACATGCATCTGGAAACTCTACAAACTTTGATGAATATCGATAGTTGTAGAAGGGCCTTTTGAAGCCTTTTGTTCATAGGGTCGCTATGAGTCATGCTCTACTCGAAGGTAATCAACAACAGCAACAACTGTGATAATGGGAGCTCTGGTGGCCTAGTGGTAAGTAAGTGTGCTGTCAGCCCAAAGAAAGGCATTTTTCTCAGTTGCTTCATGGGAGAAAGATGAACAATTAACTCCTGTATTATTTACTGCCTCTTAAAATCCACTGGAAAGTCAGCCGTGAGTTGGTTCAACAACATTGTGCTAATTGGAGATTAACTGATGAGAGGGTGGTAGAAGCAAAATAGAAGTGTAAACACTGCAAGGACCACGACAAGGGAGGATCAACCCAGGAAGCATCAAAATAAAGACAATATGGCTACTGCAATTATCTAATAAGAACAAGATATAGGCATAAGATAGATCGATAGATAATAGAGAGATAGAGAGATAGATAGATAGATAGATAGATAGATAGATAGATAGATAGATAGATATTGTTGTATGTGCCATCGACTTACATGCAATCCATAGCAACCCTATGTATAGCAGCTCTGAACCTTGTCCTGTCCTGAGCCAATCTCACTAATTCTGACACGCGCCTGCACGCTTGCGCATGCGTGTGCGCGCGTGCGCGCGCGCACACACGTATATGACTGTGAAAGGGAAAGTGGAGAAGGATGTGGACAAAGGAAGAAGAAACTACTATAAAAACAGAGATTAGTTAGGGGGATGGGGGTAAAGAATTGTATAAGGGCAAGAGGGAAAACCCAAGGGAGATAAAGTTAACAGATCAACAGTACTTAATTTTATAAAGCACAATGTACAGAAATAATCATATAAAAATGTACATAAAACAGTCGCATTTGTAATTTTATAGGCTATGAAGCGTAACTTAACATCATTGGTTATGATTCTTTTGGGGTCTTTAAAAATAAAGGTTTCTGGAGCATAAGAACTAGAAATAAACACACAGTAAAACAAAAAAAAGTTGTGAAAAGGCACACTTGTGTGACAGAATATGAAGATAGGCTGTGTGATGGGATAACTTGAGATTGTGGTGTGTGTGTAAGAATAAGAATACAATATTACCTGAAATAGGGAGGAGAGGAGAAAAAAATGTGCAACAATGAATGAATGGAAATCCAAGTTCTTCATAAACTTATAATAACATCTCAATTGAAATAAATACATTATTACCTGAAATCCAAGTTCTTTACTCAAACATTAAGTCTTCCACACTCATCTACTTTTAACTGTTAGTTAAATTTGTGCCTTCTAGGCTGCAACAGTTC
>NW_006399776.1:3338536-3344597 GCF_000299155.1 Elephantulus edwardii | reverse complement strand
TGAGAAAACGCCATACTGCTTTCCACGGGGGTTGCACCATTTTACACTCCCACCAACAGTGAATCAGGGTTCCAGTTTCTCCACAGCCTCGCCAGCATTTGTTGCTTGCTGTTCTGTTAAATTTTGCTATTTTGACTGGGGTGAAATGATATCTCATAGTTGTTTTAAATTAAAGAGGTTTTTTACTTCTGCCCAGTATAAATAAGTTATTTGGAGGAGGGGTTGACTGCTGCTTCCAGGGTATTATTGATTGCAGAATCATGTAAAATGAAATCATTGCCAACATCAATCTTTTCTCCATTTATCATAATATTACCTATTGGTTTTGGTTTTTTGATGTTGAAGCATAATCTATACTGAAGGCTTTAGTAAATCTTCGGTAAATCCTTCTAGTCTTCTTCACTTTCTGCTTGTCCAAGGAGCACTCTGGCTGCACCTTCTCAAAAATATATCTGTTTGTTCTTTTGGAAGTCTGTGGGATATTCAATGCTTTTGTCCAAAACCACAGTTCAAAGGCATCAATTCTCCTTCTGTCTTCTTTACTCATTGTCCAGCTCTCAGTTGTATAGCTAGTGACTAAAAAGACCATTGTCTAAATCAGGCTCACCTTCATCCTCAAATTGACGTCATTGCTCAATACTTTGGAGAGGTCTTTGACTATAGAACTTTCCATTGCAATACATCTCTTGATCTCCTGAATGCTGGTGCCAAGTGTATTGATTATGGATCCAAGTGAAACACAAATTTAGGCAATAATGAAATCTCATCTTCAATCCGCTCACTGCGAAATATTTTGAAGACTAACAATGTATTTTCTTGAAGGTATATGGAAATGAACTGTCTCATCTTCTAACAGTAGGAGGAGTATATAGCCTTTTAAAAAAATGATTGATACCTGTAAAAATTTAAATTGGACTTGCCTTTCACCTAATTCTGCTAGAAATGTTTTTATATAAAAATATCTACCCACATATGCAAAGCTGTATCAACAGAAACATTCATTGCAGTATTGTTCAGTTAAATAGTAAAAATAATCTAAATGTTCATCAATAAAGAATAGTAATAAATGAAACAAATTAACAAATTAATTAGGTTGTGCTTATATAGCCTGAATTGAAAATTATAAGCCATTACATGTATCTGATAGAACAGTATGTATTAGCATGGCAAGATTTCCAACATAAGTGATAGAGTTTGTTGGGTTGTTGATTTTTGTGTTTTTTTTTTGTCCCCAGAAGAAAGTAATTTAATCATCATGGAAGTGATTGAGGGTTTTTTAAAAAAAAAATAATAATATGCCTTAAATGATATCAGATATATAAAATACTTTTAGGTAATCTTAAACAATCTGATACAGTATTATTTGGAAGAAGTTAAACTTATTGTTAATAGTGTTTTCCTCTGTGGTAGGAATTGGAACAGAAGTGTATATGAGTTGTTGTTGTTGTTGTTGTTGTTAGGGACTGTGGAGTCATCAACTCTATGAACAACAAAATGAAATCCTGCCCAATCTTGTAGCATCCTCACAATCTCTAAGAAGGGAACTTTAAAAAAAACAACAACAAAATTTTTGTAAGTATAAATTCTATTTTAACAGATAATGGGGTTAGGTTATTTTTTTTTTTTTCACTTACTCTGGAATTTAGCACAAAAATACTCCTCTTAAAAAGGGAGGGAATACTTCTAAAGAAATCAGTCATGATGCAAACAGATAGATGTATGTACACTCCTGTTTATTACTTTATTATTCACAAAAGAGATGCATGTAGCCCAATTGCCTATCAACAAATGAATGGATGGGAAAACTGTGGTAAATTCACACTGTGGTAAATTCACACAGTGGAATATTATATAGAATTGAAAAATAATGAAATTGTAAAACACTGCACGACATAGATGAGTCTAGGAGACATTATGCTGAGTGAAATATCCAAGTCACAAAAGGATAAATACTGGGTAAGACTGCTGTTATAAAATAGGGTTGACATGGGTTAGGAGAGAAAGAACATGAACAGAATATATAGATAATGAACACTACACTGGAACAGATGAAGAAAAGGATTGTCTGGAAGAAATGTGTGATTAGGCATTATATGTATGGCAATTAACAGTCTAGAACAAGAAGTACATTAGAAGGTGAATTGATACAGGGAGGAAGGATGGGAGAGAGGAAAATGTACATCAGTGAATGATTGAAAACTTCTGTAAACGTTTATTAAAATCACAATAAAAAATTATTTCCGAAATTAAAAAAAAATACTTCAGAATCTAGTATGTAAACAAGCTTCTTGAGTCTTCTCTTAAACTTTGGGGTTTTTCCACAGTTTATACAATATGTAATTTATGATGACTCTAATAATACTTGATCCGCATTCAGTGCCATCTCCGGTAAGCTTATGTTTCTCCCAGCCTAGGTGTTAGCCTGTTAAGCCCTGTTCTTACAGTAGCTTGGATTCTGAGGGGACAGAGAAGGGAGTCTTCCTTTGGATAGAGATGATGCTCAGAGAAGCTAGAACCAGATAAAGGTCCAGGATCCAAGAGATAGAGACCCCTTGGTAGCCAAAGGGTTAGCTTTAAACATGGCCTCTGAGGCATCAAAGAGCACCTTGTCCACCACCTTACAATTCCCCAGGCCATTCCAGTCCCAAGATTTTAAAGAAAAGATTGCCAGCCGCTTCGGGAAAGAAAAGAAATGGCATTATGATTTGTGCCCCAAGGTCAGAAGGAAGGTGGAGAAATGAGAGAAAGGAGGCCAGATTACACAATGAACCATCAACAATCCTGTTAGGCACTCTTTTCCCTTCTGTTCCTCCCCTGTCTTCTCTAACCTTCTCCCCTTTCTTGATTTAACACCTCAGAAAAGTTAAATAGATTCCCAGTACTTACCCTGATCCATCTCCCTTCTTTGCCTGTCAACAGGGACCTTCAACTAATCAGTATCAAGATTCTAGACTTAATGTCTCCTGAGCATTTACAGTCATCCTACTAGAACCTTCCATCCTTGAGTAGGGTGGGGCTGCCACTTCCTCCTCCTCCTAGTACTCCTTAAGTTTCCCGTTGTTCCGGGTATGTCTTAGCTTAAGTAAAGGAAGCTCCTGCCCAAAGCCTTTTGAAAATTGCTGAGGAATTTATTTCTGTGGCCTCCTTTTTAAGCTGAGAAGACTCCTGAATGACGTGAAAGGTAAACTTGGGTTTGGATCTCTCCCATTCCACCAATGTCACGGCAAGGCTTTGGATCCAACTCAATTAAGTCAACTAGCCTGGAGCTGGGCATCACTTGATAGTGTCAACACTGAGATGGGTATGAGTAAAGAACAGACTTGCTCTCAAGAAGAGCACAGATAGAGAATCACAAAAATGGGTTTGTACAATCCATTAGGTCCGGGAGGTCTTTGCATTGAGAAGAAAAATGCAGGAAACTGAAATTATGAGTTATGCGGTGATTAAAAATGCAGGTGATGGGGTTTCCAGTGACAATGGAAAATACCTATGACGATGTCAAATTGAAGAGAGGTTGCAAGACATAAAAAGTCTCAACAGTGTAAAAAAATGGCATTTACTTAGATAATTTTTTAAAGATAGAAAGAAAATAAATATAATAAACTGTGTTTCTCTTAAGAATAGCAAGATTATAAACAATTGTAATTTCCTTTTCTTATACTTTTCTCCATTTAAAAACATATGGTTTCCATAATGGGGGTGTGAAATGTTTATAACCAGGGAAGGAAAGAAAAAGGGTTTGAAGGATCCTGGCTAGAGACTGGGGTGTGTAGCTACCAGATTTGCATGTTACAGAGAGAGAGAAACTGAGGTGTTCAATCAGCACTCTTGGTGGAGGAGTTTTGTTTGGTAAGAGAATACGTGCCACAGACAAAACATGAAGCTGTTTACACATTTACTGATCCTTGTCGAAGGTATGTAAGAAGTGCCTAATTCCCTGGGTTAATCTGTGTGATTCATTGTAAATTCTCGCTCCTGTTGTAACCAGAAGCCTTCTGTCACATCCCTGCTTTTTATAATATCTTTAGTTTATTTGGCAAATGGTCCTAGTTGAGGCATTAAATGCATTCATTTTCAAGTGTTATTGATCACCCCAGGGTTTTAAAATTTTTTTAAAACCACTGTGCTTTTAATTAGGAAAGCAAAACAAAATACTTTGGTCACTAAGACAAGAAACTCTTGTAGCTGAAATATACTCTTTGTTGAAGGCAGGTTTTTTAAAAGGGAATGCAGAATTTTAATAAAATTCCTAAGTAAGTAAGTTTGTGCCATCAAATTGAAATGACTCATAGCTGATAATCCAGTAGATTTTCAGAGGCTCTAAACTGCATGAGAGGAGATTGCCCATCTTTCTCCTGCAGAGCAGCTGGTGGATTTGAACTACCTGCCTTTAGGTCAGCAGTACAACTCATTACCATTAAGCCACCAGAGCTACCTAATAAAAGTCCCGATTCATATTAATGATATTTTGAACATATACTTGTTTAATGATGGGAAGGAAGTACATTCTGATGAATTTCCTTCTGTTACTTCATCTTGAACAGAGGGAATTGTGATCATATTGCACGTTGATGATAGGAATATTTTTTAAATGAGAATTTCCATACAATACAATCAATTAAAACAGTGCTTAGAAATCTAGCTTTGGTGATGTAATACTTTTACCTTATGAAAATAAGCTTTTGTATCTCAAATATAATTTATTTATATCAAACCCTTCAGTTTTTATTTTGGGGCTTATGTGGAAAGATGGAAACCTGATAACACAGTGGTCTAACTGTGATTGCTAACTGAAAAGTCTATGGTTCCAACCCACCAGCCACTTATGTGGCAATCTGCTCCAATTAAGATTCTAGTCCTATGTTGTTGTTGTCATGTACTGTCAAGTCAGAACCAATTCATTGCTGACCCTCCATGGGATCTTCAGAGGCTGTGATTCACAGGGGAAATTTATCCCTCTTTCTTCCTTTGGAGCAGCTGGTGGGTTCAAACCACATGCCTTTGAGCTGGTAGCACAATTCCTTACCATGAGGCCACCAGAGCTCCAATTCTACCATATAGAATCAATGAAACAACAATAGGTGGGAAGATAGGGTTTTCTATGTAAAATGCATACATACAAACATACACAAATACCATAGTATTATTATTCTGGTTTACTGGAGAAATTATATTTGATCACTTCTAAGGGCTCCATTATAAAAATATCTTAATTTCTACTACAACTCTTATTCCTTCTTTCCCTCATGTATGCTTCATGCATGGAGCACAACTGTGATGTTGAAGGCATCAATCATATTGGAAGTTTTGAGGCACACAAGATTAATTGCTGATCTTTGACTTCAAGGAACTTCTAATCTATTGGTGGGAATAAGACACATAAAAATATCCTCTGCAAAAGAATCTGCCAAAAAGACACATGAAGAAATGCTACAAATCACTGGCAATAAGAGAGATGCAAATCAAAACCACAATGAGGTACCATCTAACTCCATTAACAGTGGCAAAGTTTAACAAGGCAGCAACTAATAAATGTTGGAGAGGATGTGCCAAGAAAAGAAACATTGTGGTAGGTTTATAAAACGGTACAGCCATTATGGAAGGCAGTTTGACGCTTTCTCAAAAAGCTGAACATAGAAATTCCATATGACCCAGCTATCCCACTCCTTGGAATATAACCTAAGAAAATGAGAACTGAGGCACAAGCTGAGATTTGGACACCAGTGTTCATAGCTGCATTATTCACCATTGCAAGAACATGGAAACAGCACAGATGCCTAACAACAAACTAATGGATTGAGAAATTCTGGTACATTCACACAATGGAATACTACGCAGCACACAAGAGCAATGATTTTGTAAATTATTACCTAACTTAGAAGGGACTGGAGAGCATTATGTTGAGTGAACTAACTCAGTCCCACAAGGACAAATATTCTATAAAGCCATTATTGTATAAAGAGTATAAGGATCTAAGGCGGAGGATTGGAAGCAGAGGAATGAGTATGTTTGGCGGAAAGAAGGATTAATCATGGGATTGTATAATTTGATGGGGGGGGGG
>NW_006399776.1:3337860-3338436 GCF_000299155.1 Elephantulus edwardii | reverse complement strand
AGGGTAGAGAAAATAGTGCAACAATGAATGAATGGAAACCCAAAATCTCTGTAAATGTTCATTATAATTAATAAAATTTAATTAAAAAAAGAAACAAACAAATTTAAAAAGCCTTCTACGGTGTGGGTCCTACATATCTTCTCCATTATATTTCCCAGAAGCTAACAAATCAACTCTATTTTTCCTTCATATTGTGGCTTCCAAATACGACATGCTCACTCCAACAATGGACAGCCCTTCCCCTTCTCCCCCTAATATCTGTGAATCTCTTTTACCCATCATTCCCACAAAATTCAGCATCTCCCCCCTCTAGTAAATCCTCCCCAAGTACCTCAGAACATAAAAATGTCTTAGTTTTTGTCACAATAGTATATGCTCTTGTTATTGTTAGGCATTATTAACTCCCACTCACAGCAACTCTATGAACAACAATCTGAGCCTTGTGCTATCCTGTGCCATCTTCACAATCTACACCATGCTCAAGAATATTGTTTTATAGTCGTTGTGTCAATCCATCTCATTGAGAGTCTTTTTCTCTTTCATTGACCCTCTATTTTTCCAGATATAATGTCCTTT
>NW_006399776.1:3330169-3333800 GCF_000299155.1 Elephantulus edwardii | reverse complement strand
TATTATTAAAAAAGAATCTGCCATGAACACTGACCTCAAAGTGACAAGATATTTATCATTAATGAGAAGTGAAGAGTATTTGGAGAGAGAGATAATGTGAAAACACCACTATACTTAAGGTACAGCAGGGCAAGTGGGGAAAAGTGTGGGATCTCTTTTGAAACTGAAGCAAGAAATTGTCTACAGCAATCAGAAGTAAACTCATAAAGCAATTGTTTTCAATGGAGAGGGAGAAAAAGCCGAAACCATAGGAGTTTCACACTTACAAACCCAAGGTTATTTTTTTCTACACTGTTTTAGATATTAAGAGGATTCTTACTATGAATGATTAGCTTTAGCATCACTGAATTTAGAAAATCCTTAGGTATTTTTAGTACCACCATCCTACATAAGCTTCTCACACGTTATTGTTCCCCATACCTGGCACTCAAGCCAGAAGCTATATTGGGCAACTAATTTTTAATTCAATTATAATTTAATTAATATGATCAATATGCCTTATGACAGTATACGGCATGTTCCAGAACTGATCATATTATATTCATATTATAAAAATTTACCTATGAAACAAATGCCCAATACATTTATTTTAAAATTAAATTGCAGAACAAAAAGTGTCTTCTGTCTTATTTAGTGTATCTGTGTTGATAATAAATCAATCTGTGCTGGCGTTAATCCATGAGATTTGTTCTACAACAAAGCCAACATGTTCTCTGAGGATCTTTGACTCCAAAATAAATACAGACACACTATAATCCTCTCCAGAGGCCCCACCCCTTATATGTGTCTACTGGTTCCTCCACTTGAAGATCCTACAGTCAGTTCAAACTCAGCATGTTCAAAATTGAACTCATTAACACCACCCACTTCTAAATTCATATAATTTCTTACTCATCCTTGTAAATATTACAAAACTTTGTCCATTATCTATTATTCGGAAGTTAAGTAGTCAAATGGACAGAGCACAGATTTCTGAGAGAGAGATTTTTTTAGTCAGGGAACTTCCTCTGCTCCAGCTGAGCACTTATTGGACATGAAACAAGTCAGCCTTGCCTCAGTCCCACTTTCCCTATATGCAAAAGGAGGCCAGTGGTTATGCTTACTTCATGAGTTGCTTTAAGAATCAAATAGATAATGTTTCATGAAAACATATGTAAACCTTTAAGTACCATAAAAACGTTAGCCACTTTCAACAACAACAACAAAATGTTAGCCACTTTCATCAGTAATTTTGGTACATAAGTAGTGATTTTGAATGACAATCTTTATGATCCTTCAGAATGTGAGATTTGTGTAGAGTGAAAGAATATGCTGCTCCTTTGATATACTCTTGATCAGAATAAATCCAGACTACAATCTCAATCCTACTCAGTCTTCTCAGTTTTCCTGGCTTAACTATTCTCAGGAGACTGAAGACATGATTGATTGTTCAACCTAAATCAGGTGAACCGTAGCCCTGCTTCAAACTCACCAAAATCTTGCACTGCTCCAGAGTCCAAATCTTGCCATGGTCCATGGTTCTGACATCTTATTTTATCTCTGGAAATTCTCTCTCTCACTCACTCGCTGATCCTTGGTTGGTTTGCCAAATTCCCAAATCCAGATATTCTCTGACTCTGGTTACTTTTTTCATACTCCTTTTTAGATTTCAGTTGAAATATTACTTGCTAACATAAATTTTCCTTGACTAGTTAAATCCCTATATTTGATCTCTTGGAACACTATAGCTCTCCCTCACAGCATTTACCACAGGCTAATTAAGTAGTCATTTGTATGTTTTGTTTGTCTTCCTTACTAGACTCTCTGTCTTCTACTTGTCATTCTGACGACCCAACCTGAACAGGCCGAGTCATTCACAGAATAAAGACCCATTTCCTAAATCTGAATTACAACAACTCCTATTCCTACCTATGAGACTGACGAAAAGTCAAATATTTCCCAAGATCCCTTCACAGAAGTCTGAGAGAATTCCAGGGTTGCTTACTTTTGTCCACAAATTGGTCCCGCTCTCTCACCAGCTGGGTAAATGGGAACACAGCTCACTCTTTAAGGATGAGTTGACTGGCTCTGTCAGGCCAGACGTTCTTGACCAACTCCATGAACCTGGGAGGGCTCAGCAGGCTTCTAGTTTATATAGCCAGAAGGGTAGAGTAGGAGGGGTTAAAGAAATCAGTCACACCCTGCACCTGGGAGCAGCTCCTGAACCCCTGCTGCAGATTCTTGGGTTCGCATCCAGATAACCCCTTCCAGATGGTGACTACGCCCATCTTGTCCTCATCTGCCGGTCTGACCACCATGAGGATCACCCCAGGCTATCAAACTCATCTTAGTAACTAAATATATAGGGGTTAGTCATGATTGGTCTCCCAGTCCCTTTTTTCCAAGAGGCTCCTCAGCCTTTTGGAAATGATGGGGGAGGAGTAATGAAAGGGTTCTGTCCAGTTTATCTATGTAAACCAGGGGTGGAGGTTAATATCTAATTCTATTACCAGCAACCTCATGAACTTGTGTGGTCTAAAATGTCTCACTTCTTTAAGTTTTTTAAATAACGTGTTTCTATATAGATATATATATATACACAAACATGGATACACATATACGTGGTACAGTGCATAATGTATTGGGCTGCTAACCAATAGGTCAGAAGTTTAAGTTCACCAGTTGGTCCTAGGGTGAGAGATGGGCAGTCTCATTTCATAAAGATTTACAGCCTCAGAAACATGAGGGAAAGTAGCCATGAGTTACAATTGATCCCATAGCCATTGGGTGAGGTCACTTACTGGAGGGTCAGCTATGTTTCTGACTTGGAGGTACACAACAACCCAGCACATATATTGTGGAGTTGTTGGGTGTCCGTTAAGTCGACTATAAGACATAGCAATCCTATGAGCAACAGCACTGAAGTTTGCCCTATCCTGAGCCAACCTCACCATCTCTGACCCATCTGACCTTATTACCAATCACTGTGGCCTAGTTGTAAGGATCTGTGCTGCCATCCCACAGGCATGTAGTTTGATGCTACCAACTACTCCATAGGAAAAAAAAATAAGCAATCTCCTCCCTTATGGTTAAATTGCCTCTGAAAACCTGCTGGTTACCTAAAGAGTCTGTTCTGACTTGATGGTACACTATATTGAGAGATTGAGAGAGAGCGAGCGAGCGAGAGAGAGAGCGAGCCAGCCTCTGGTGGCTTAAAGAAGCTGCCCTGCAATCCCAAAGGTGAAGTTTGAGGCCACTAGCTGCTCTGCGGGAGAAGGATGGGCAATCTCTTCCCATGCTATTAACTGACTCTGAAAATCCACCAGAGTCACTTTATGGGTCGGTTTTGTCTCAACAGTACACAACAAAAATAAATAAATATATATTTATGAGACTCTGGCTTCAAACCACATTCGCTATTATAGCGCAGCTTCTTTTTTTTTTTTTAATTATTTTTTTATTATTTTGTGTGCGTGTACCGTCAAATCAGATCTGACTGGTACAGGAGGAGATTACGCCTCCTTCTCCGGCAGAGCATCTGGTGGATTCGAACCGTGTTCCTCTGGGATTGCACTACAGCTTCTTGCCACTAGGCCACCAGAGCTCCCCATAGCGCAGCTTCTTGACACTAGGCCACCAGTTCTGGTTCTCT
>NW_006399776.1:3313486-3330069 GCF_000299155.1 Elephantulus edwardii | reverse complement strand
CCCCTATATCCCTGCCCCCTTCCCCTCTCCTTTCTCCCTCTCTCCTTCCCTTTCTCCCCCCATATATGGGGGGGGTGCTGTTATTGTGTACCATTAAGTCAGAACAGACTCTTAGCTGATATATAGATATAGATGTATATACTTTCTTCAGGTTGCACATAAATTAAACTCATCAACTTCCTCTCATGCCTCGCTCCACCACTCATGCCGCCATCATTATCATCATCATCATCATGGCTCCTGGAGCTAAATGGCCTCTCATTGCTGCTTTTTTATTTCATACAGTCCATATACCACACAACAGTCAGACTAATCTCTGAAAAAGGTAAAGCTCATTAGATTAGTGTTCTGGTTCAACTTTCCTGTGTCTTTCTGTTCCTTTGAAGAGGAGATACAAAAGATATACTGGCAGTCCCCCAATGTCCTGCATGTTACTCTCTGCGGCAGCCATTTATTCATCCTACAAATATTTGTTAAGCTTCTTTTAAGTGCCAGAGGCTGGAGACAACAGCAGTGAACAAACTTAGCAAGCCTTCTTGATCTCACGGGATTTACATTTTAGTGGGTCAACTAATAAAAAAATACATATATATATTATAAATATATATAAATAAACGGACAAGTTATGCTCAACCAGGGATAACTGCTCTGAGGGTAGAGGGCAAAAAACCAAAAAACAAAAGAGAATGAGAGATTACTTAGGTTGAGATTGAGAGGTAGAGAATGAGATAGTACATTAGATTGAATAGCTCTAAAAATCTCCCTGCAGTGATGATATTGATTTAAGTAAGAAAAAAATTAATTTCTAAAGTTCTAATGACTTCTAAAATTCATCTAAGTGACAAGCTAGTGAGCAAAGTAACAAGTAAAAGTGAGTCATTTGAACATGGGAGAGAGAAAATAAGTTCAAAATGCTTGGCAAGAAGGAAGATGATCTATTGGAGAAAAAGTGTGACCAGTGTGATCCGAGTAAAGTTAAGGGGTGAGAAATATGTGGAGAGGGGTCAGAAAAAGAGGCAAAGACTTTTTTCACACAAGCTTTTCTGTGGTTAGAAGTTCTGGATTTCCTGAATTCTCCTGATTCCTTAAAACCAGTTGTCAATGGGTCCATGTGGGTCATAGTAGAACCGTGTTCCACAGAAGATGATTCAAAAGCAAATCTTCAGGCCTTTCATCTAAAGCATAAACACACTTGTTTACTCCCTGACCATAGTGCTTTCATATTCCTCTGACTGGAATGTTTTCCCGTTTCCTGTTTTCCTAGCTAACTATTCTTTTCTATAGGACTCTGGTTTAAGGGTCACTTTTTCCTGAAAGACTTCCTTTATCAATGCCCCTATAACTTGCCTTCATTTTCGTTTTTCCTTCCACAAGTATTTGCTAAATGCCTGCCAAGTCCTGGGCCCTGTCCTAGCTTTTGGGGATATAGCTAAAGAAACTGTCATTAAATTAGAAAGATTCATATAGAATCATCTGACTAAACATGTGATTTATGTGTCTGTTATGAATATAATTATATACTCCAAAAATATGAGTTGTAAATCTTAGCTTTATATCTGTGGTTATAGTCCTCCCTGGGAATGAGTTGTCTTTGTTATGTTAATGAAAGAGAATTAGTGTACAGTGTATCGTAAGTCCATCTCCTTTTTTTTCACCTGTGATTTGGGTGGAAGGAAGTTTACAGATAAATTGGTTTTCCATTCAACAACTCCTATGCATTTTAGTTTGTGACACTGATTGCAATCCCTACTGTGTAACAGTATTCTTCCCACACTCTTCTTCTGTTTGCCATTTCTGCTCATCCTTCTGTCTTATTCCTCCTTGCCTTCTGAGCTTTAATCTTCACCAAATGCTATCCATTTGATCTTGTGTGACTGATGGTTATAAAAGTGACTACTTCCCTGTTGTTGTTGTTGTTTACTGTATAGATTGTAATTTGAGCAGAGGGAGAGAGTTCAATTCCAGACGTAAAGGGTGTCCAAAGGCCAGAGGTTCCACTGGTCAATTTATTAGATCAGTGAGCCTGGACTTTCTTTAGAAAATGTTAAAGTTTTTAGTATGAGTCCATTTCTTTTGAGACATAGAAGAGATTAAGCAAGGAAGAAGAGATGAAACCAGGAAGCAAAAGTTGAAGAGACAAGGACCTTCCTCCAGAGTCTACAGAGAACACCCTGAATTCTGATTTCTAGCCTCTATAGTGTGAGAAAAGAAATTTGTTTTCTAAAGCCATTGATTTAGGTATTTCTGTTATGGTTGTTGTTATTGTTAAGTGCCATCAGGTTGACTACAACTCACAGATACACTATGAACAATGGTTCTGAATCTGTTGATGTCCCTATCCTGTGCCTTCCTCACAATCTCTAAGATGCTCAAGCCCATTGTTACTATCCTTGAAGAAGGACATCATGCTTGGAAGGGTGAAGGGACAACACAGGAGAGGGATGATGATAAGATGGATTAACACAGTAACTGGGGCAATGGAGGTAGGTGTGTTGGAGACAGTGAGACTAGCTCAGGATAGGACAGCATTTACAGTTATTGTGCATAGAATGGCTATGAGTCACAGGTAACTCAATGGCACATAAGAACAATAAGAATTAATAGGAAAATAAAAGAGGAAGTGTTTGTGTTTCAATTTAGATAGGTTATGTTATTATTGTTAGGTGCTGCTGAATTAATTTTGATCCATTGTAACTCCATGTAACAAAGTAAAATTAATGTATGTGGGTTTTCTAGGTTATAATCTTTACAGGAGCTGATTGCCAGAGCTTCCTCCCATAGAACTGCTGAGTTGGTTCAAACTGGCAACCTTTAAGGTTAGGAGCTGAGCACTTAGCTGAACTGTTGCAACACCAGAGCTCCTTGACTATGCTAAGTTGTCATTGCTGTTGTTGTTGATGTTGTTATATACCATCAAGCTGGCACTTAGCTGAACTGTTGCAACACCAGAGATCCTTGACTAGGCTATGTTGTCATTGTTGTTGTTGATGATGTTGTTTTATACAGTCAAGCTGGAGTCTATGCAGAGCTGAGCTTCCAGTGGGTATGACTCTTCAGAAGCAGTAAATTGCACAAGTGGAGATTGCTCATCCTTCTCCTGCAGAGGAGGTGGTGGATTTGAACTGTGTGCTTTTGGATTGGCAGCTCAATTCTTTACCACTAAGCCAGTAGAGCTATTGTTGTTGTTATTATATTCCATCGAGTTGCCTGTAACCCATAGTGGCCCTACGTATAGCAGCTCTGAACCCTTCCCTGTCCTGAGCCAGTCTCACAATTCTGAAACACCAACCTCTGTTGCCCCAGTTACTGTGTCAATCCATATCATCCAGGGTCTTCTTCTCCTGCCCTGTCCCTTCATCATTCCAAGCATGATGTCCTTCTTCATGGACAGGTCTTTCCTGGCCATGTGCCCAAAGTATGTGAGACAGAGCTTTAAAATCCTAGCCTCCAAGGAGAAATTTGGTTTCACCCTCTCCAAGACAGATCTATTTGTTTTCTTGGTAGTCGACGATATGTTCAAGACTCTTCTCCAGCACTACAACTTAAAGGCATTGATTCTTCTTCTATCATCCTTAGTCATTGTCTCACTCTCTGAAGAATAACAAGTAATTGTGAAGACCATCGCCTGGATTAGGCACATCTTAGTCTCTAGACTGACATCGTTGCTTTTCAGCACTCTGGAGAGGTCCCTGACAGCAGATTTTCCCAGTGCAATTTGTCTTTTGATTTCCTGACTGCTGCTGCTAAGTGTTGACTGTGGAGTTAAGTAAGCTGTAATTGCTAACAACTTTAAACTCTTCTCCATCTATCATGGTGCTGCCACTTGGCCCAGTGGTGAGAATTTTTTGTCTTCTTGATGTTGAGCTTCAGTTCCTATTTAAGACTATAGTTGTTAAACTTCTGCAGCAAGTGCTTCAGGTCTTCTTCAGTTTCAGCAAGCAAGGTTGTGTCATCTGTATAATGTAGGTTGTTGTTGAGTCTTCCTCCAATCTTGATGCCACATTCCTCCTCATAAAGCCCTGCTTCCTGAATTATCTGTTCTGCATATAGATTGAAAAGATATGGAGACAAGCTACATCCCTGCTGCGCTCATTTCCTGATTTTGAACCACACAATGTTTTTCTGCCCTGTATTGCTGTGCAGGTATTTTGTAGATATGTTTAACATCTAACAATCAGTTGACTTTAAGAAATTAACATGGGTGACCTTGCTAGTACATGAAATATCAGTGGCATAACCTCTAGCTTCACAGCAACATGCAAGCCACCACAGTACAATAAAGTGACAGAACAGAAGTGGTTAAGAATATCACCTTTAGTGAGGAGGTTAAGCTTTATCCAGTTGAAAGGTCTTGAGAGCAAAAGCTGGGTTTAATTGATGAAGAAAAGAACTGTCTCAGTCCTGCAACATCGACTACTATCAAAGAGGTTCCATCTTATCAATTGAACCTATGAATATTCTGATTTGCCACACTTTTTTAGCCAATTCCAATATATAAAGGAATGATGTGATGGGGGATTGTCCAAATGCACATGTGAGTGCAAACACACACAATCCACTGATCCTGTTTCTCTGGAAAAATATTGATTGATACAGTAAAGATTAATCAAAAGATACAGAAGAAAGACAGTGTAATACAGGGATTTCAAACTCAAATATCTAAAGGGCCAGTTGTTGAATGAACTTTGACTCATGAAGGAGGACTCTCTAGGATAAAATAAATCTGCCCCATAAAGATTCCAAGGCTAGTTAGGTAGGAAACGTAAATGAGGCAGTATGATGAAAGGCAAATAGAGAATGGGAGAACTGCAAAAGACAGGAGCATAAGATTCCTCTGAAACGTCATCTGGAGGCATGAGGGAGTTTGCGGAAAGGATGTATGTAACTCTGCTAGATCTTGAGAGGGGTAATGATGGTATACATAAATATATTGTATGCATTGGTCAACACTTAGAGAACTGTAGTCAAAAAAGGATGTAATTTACCTGTAAGCAAATCATTCCTTAACTTAGATAAAAAGAAAATACCTACACGGCTCAAACAAAATATGTATGTGGGCCAGTTTTGTGATGTGTAGAATAATTGAGAGAAAAGACTTATGAAAAGATGGGAGGAAAGACCAGACTCCAGAAGAGATTTGCTTGTGGTAGAGGAAGTGTAAAGTCTATATAGTAATGGGAGGAAAGACAGTAAAGTACTGACAGCAAACAGGCAAGTTTGTGGCAGGGATTTGACAAATTTCTCATCTGATGTCATCTGTTTTGTCAGTGAAATCACAGACAGGCCATTGGCTGACTATATGGCAGGAAGTTGTAAGTTTGACATGGCCACAGAGAATATGAAAAAGAATTAACTAGAAGAAGTTTGCAGGATTTCTTAGGAAACGTTTTAGACTCTGCTGAGCTTGATGGTTATACGACTTAGAATTGAGTTGACTGCAGTAACATTAAAACATATAGCGTAATGGTGGCATAAACAAAATAAAAATTTATTTTTTTCACATAAGAAAAAAAGAAGTAAGACTTGGGCTAGTATATTATTTCATTGTGGCCATAATGACTTTTTTTTCCGTGACTACAATTTTTTTGCATCAACATTTTGGCTCATGGTCAAGGCTACCTTGTGATTCAAGATGGTCCCAAGAACTGCCTCAGAAGGCAGAAAATGATGGTTCTTCCTGTTAAGTCAACTCTCCTTAAGCTTCTGTAAAGAAACTGCTCAATTCTTTTCCTCATTTATAGGACCTTAACCCTGTGACAAAATTAGCATACCAGGGCAGCTAAGAAATGTAAGTTTAATTCCTGGCAGCTAAGTGTCCAACTAGAATCAGGGTCCTATTAATCAAGAGCATAGAATATGGTGTTGGTGATCTCTGCTGCAATAACCTTCTCTGTCTTATGCTTTCAACTAAACATCCAGATCCTACTTCTAAAGACTATCTATTAGAGTATGGCACTGGTCATCTGTACCATAGTGATCTGCCCTGTCATATATTTTGTTGTTGTTGTTCCTCAGCGGAGCTCAGCTGTTTGGTGTGGTCGTAGAGAAAGTGCTGTGGAAATCTGGGCTAACACAAGAGATAGAAAGAAAGGGCTCGTGCATGCTGTGTAGTATTCCATTATGTGAATGTACCACAATTTCTCAATCCATTTCATTGTGGCTGGACATTTGGGCTGTTTCCATGTTCTTGCGATGGTGAATAACACTGCTATGAACATTGATGTACAAGTCTCAGCTCTGTTTCAGTTCTAATTTTCTCAGGGTATATTCCAAGCAGTAGAATAGCTGGGTCATATGGAATTTCTATGTTTAGCTTTTTTATGAAACACCAAACTGCCTTCCAACAAACCCACCAACAGTGTATAAGAGTTCCTATATCTCCACATCCTCTACAACATTTTTTATTTGCTATCCTTGACTGTGTGGATCATAACAAACTGTGGCTGACTCTGAGAAGAATGGGAATCCCAGAACATTTAATTGTGCTAATATGAAACCTATACTTGGACCAAGAGGCAGTAGTCAGAACAGAGCAGGGTAACACTGCATGGTTCAAAATTGGGAAGGGTGTACGCCAGGGATGCATCCTGTCTCCATACCTTTTCAACATGTATGCAGAGCAGATTATCCGAGAGGGTGGGCTCTATGAGGAGAATTGTGGCATCAGGATTCGTGGAAGATCTATTAACAATCTCCATTATGCAGATGACACAACCCTGCTTGCTGAAACTGAGGAGGACCTCATGCACTTGCTGCGAAGGGTCAAGGACTGCAGCCTTCAGTATGGACTAAGGCTCAATGTCAAGAAGACAAAGATTCTCGCCACTGGACCAATTAGCAGCGTCAGGATGGATGACGAAGAGATTGAGAGTGTTCACAGCTTCACTTTGCTCGGCTCCACAGTCACCAGCAGTCAGGAAATCAAAAAGCGTATCGCGATGGGAAAGTCTGCTGATAGGGACCTCTCAAAGGTACTCAGGAGCAACAGTGTCTCTCTGGAGACTAAGGTGCGCCTGATACAGGCCATGGTATTTGCAATCGCTTGTCATGCATCAGAGAGTTGGACAATGACTGGGAGGACAGAAGGAGAGTGGATGCTTTTGAGCTGTGGTGCTGGAGAAGGGTACTGAATGTACCATGGACTGCCAGGAAAACAAACAGATTCATCTTGGAGAGGATTAAACCAAGCTACTCCTTGGAGGCAAGGATTCTGGGGCTTCGTCTGACATACTTTGGACATGTTGCCAGGAGGGACGAGTCCTTGGAGAGGGACATCATGCTTGGGAGGGTGGAGGGACAGCGCAGGAGGGGAAGACCCTCTATGAGATGGATTGATTCTGTGACTGGGGTAATCGGGATGGGTGTGTCAGAGGTGGTGCGGTTGGCGCAGGATAGAGCAGGGTTTAGGGCTGTTGTGCATAGGGTCGCTATGAGTCGGAAACGACTCGACGGCACATAACAACAACAACAATCCTTTTAAACGTCTCCACTAGAGAAAAATAGTATATTATTGTGGTTTTGATATACATCTCTCTTTTTGCCAGTGATCTTGAGCATTTCTTCATGTGTCTGTTGGCTATCTGATTTTGTAAATCACTATCTAACTTGGGAGAGACTGGAGAGCCTTATGCCGAGTGAACCAACTCAGTCCCATAAGGACAAATACTGTATTGGACCATTATTGTAGAATATGTATGAGGATCCAAAGGGGGGAGGGAGAAAGCAGAGGGATGAGTATGGGGAGGGGAGGGTAATCATAAGGTTGCACAATTTTATGGGCAGAGGGAAGGATGGGTAAAGAAAGTGGGAAATATGCGGTGTGAAAAATAATGTATATGAACTATGTAATTAAATCAATATAAAGTACAATTTTATTTTAAAAAAAAAGATAGAAAGATCTAGATTTGAGGGCCACTCTGGGTTTCTGTGGCCAGGTTTTTAGACATGAATTTAAGCTCTTCAGGACTCTTGGCAAATAAAGGGATACAGGATTTCCTGCTTGGACCTATTGGTTTCACAGCCCCTTACAGCCTATCACAGGCCTAAGGACTCCACCTATGCCCAACAATTTTTTTCCTTGTTTTGGGGAAGGTTCAGCTCACATGTGGAATGAACTCAGACAACATCCTAAACAAATGAACACCTTTTAAACCAAAGGAAGAACAATCAGGTTAGACGATGGAAGGAGCTTATTCAGAACATGACAGGAAATCAAGTTCACATCATTCTGTGTCATTCTGTGGTGTTGTTAATGATTATTCTGTCTTTGATTCTCATTGGTTAGGACAGACTGACTTTCTGTGGGCAAAAATCATTAAGGTGAGGTGTGGCTGTTCTCTCACCCTGGCTGATGAAATCCTATATCCAGGCAAGGGGCCAGGCTGGAATTTAAGGAAGACTATGTAGCTAAGTCATTGTTTCAACACTTTCACCAGAAACCCTGTATGGGAAATGCCTTCATTTCCTGAGAGGTACTGGTTTGGAGTCAGGGAAGCACTTCACTACTTTTATAGACTTAATGCCTCCTAAACCTCCTGATCTTACATCCTCTGTCTTCTTCCTTAACCCCTCGCTTATGACTCCATAAATAACTACAGATAAATGGATGAAATGAAGTTTCTCTGATGCAAAATGTCAGAGAGAGAAAAAGGAGAAGCCCAATTTCTTTGCAAACAGAGCTTCCTGAAAGAGGATCTGGAAAATTTTTAAAACTGACACAAAGTTTGCTTTATCATGTTCTATAATTCAGCAGCATCTCAGAGCTGAGGCGAGGGAGGCACTGAATGTGGCCATTACACAGGTTCCAGTGTCCAAAACAGCAGCTGCTCTGCTGAATCCTAGAGACTCAGTCACAGTCTACCTGACTTACCTGTTGCCTCAAGGAGGTGCCTCCCTCTTTTGGGGGTTTTATATCAAGACAACCATAATTTCAGACATCAGAGAAGATTATCCCAGGATTTGAAAGTTAGCACACAGGTACTGTTACCTGTTGACTTGTATCAAATGAGATATGAATGAAGGAGATAAAGTCTGGTTTCTTAGGCACTTGATCGAGTATCAGCAACCCTTTTGACTTGCTTCCAGGTTAACATAAACCCCAACACTGGTTCCAAAACTTCACCATCCTGGTGAATTTTCAAGTCAAGTTGGCTGGATTGGGAACCTGGGGTGGCTGCCTGTACTACATCATTCTCAGGAAATACCACACATTTCTCTCACAGTTGCATGCCTCGTTGAGTTCTCTGGACAAAACCACAAGTGTTACCCTTGATGGCTGGTGTGCAGCTGCTACAACAAAAAGCAGTTGTAGCAATGCCTTGGTTATTTGACTTCACTGTGGCATGAAATCATGGGCCTGTTAAAGGAACAGAGGCTTCACAGCAGTAGGTAAGGTCTAGCTCTCAAAGCCAACAGAGATGGGGTTTAGGTTGCTGTGCTGGCAATGTGGAGAAGGGAGTTTTGACATTCAGAGGCAGGGTCGATGCTGCCTGTATGGCCAGTCTTACCAGCAGCACATCGCAGAAGTTATTTCCTTCAAGTGCTGACTTGACTATTCCAACTGAGGCCATAAAACATCCAAGACACTTTATGGTTGTTGTTGTTCTTACCAGGCCCATTAGTGCTGTGGTTTTGAATTCAGTCCAAGCCTCAGAGCCACCTGGAGATCAGATTACTACAGGATTCTCAAACATGAGTCTGAATCTTGTTTCTGCTATTACCCTGTCCCACAAATTACATCTCTCCTCTAAGCCTCAGTTTCCTTTTTTTTGAAGGGAATGTTATAATTGTACCTTTTTATAAGGGTTGGAGGATTACAGGAGATAATGCACAAAAGCCCTTGGCCCAGTTCTGGTCACAGAGTTAGCTTTTAATCAATACCAGTGATGATAACTATTTCAAAATCATGTTCGCTCAAATAGAGCCTTTCTCTTTGTTTAGTTTTCCTTGTTTTTGCTGAAACAAGTCTGGGCTAGGACTACAGAGGTTGACTAGTCTGTAATGCATTTCATTACCCATCATTCCATTCCATTCTTAAGTTGCTCTCGTAAGACAATAGTGATTATTTAGCAAAAGATTCACATTTTTGGTAAAACCAAAGCAAGATACTTTACTAGATATAATAAATAAGACAATGAAGGGGTTTGTTGAGCAACCACAAGGCTAGAACTGGATCCTCACAAAAGATTTAAGAGTTCACAAAAGTTTTCTGCTGAATAAAATAACAAAAACTTAATGTTCTTCTCTAGATTTTGAAATTTACCTGTCACTTGACTGAGTTATTTGACTGATTACTGAGGATAGAATGTGTTATCCATTTTTCTTATTTATCAGATTATCTCTCTCTATGATTGGTGTAAGTTGAAATCCTTCAATACTATAGATTTTCAGAGGAGAAATGGGTGGATTTGAACAGTTCACCCTGTGGATTGGCAGCAATCCACTAACCCACAAGAATTGCTGACTCACAGTTGTTGTTGTGATTATGTGCCATCAAGTTGCATGTGACTCATAGCGACCCTATGTACAACAGCTCTGAAGCCTGTCCTGTCCTGAGCCAGTTTCACTGATTCTGACACATCTACCTCCATTGTCCTAGTTAATGTATCAGTCTCATCTGGGGTCTTCCTCTCGTGCGACAAAGCTTCAAAATCCTAGCCTCCAAGGAGAAACTTGGTTTCACCCTCTCCAAGACAGACCTATTTGTTTTCTTGGTGGTCCATGGTATGTTCAAGACTCTTCTCCAGCACCGTAACTCAAAGGCATGGATTCTTCTTCTATTATCCTTAATCATTATCCAGCTCTCTGATGCATAGCAGGTACTTATGAAGACTATGGCCTGGATTAGGTGCACCTTATTCTCTAGACTGACATCCTTGCTTCTCAGTACTCTGAAAGGTCCCTGACAGCAGATTTATCTAATGCAATTAGTCTTTTGATTTCTTGACTGCTGGTGCCAAGAGTGTTAATTGTGGAGCCAAGCAAGCTGTAACTGTTAACAATCGAAATCTCTTCTCTTTCCATCATGGTGCTGCCAATTGGCCCAGTGAAAGTCTCTGTCTTCTTGATGTTGAGCTTCAATTCATATTGAAGATAACAGTTCTTGACCTTCTGCTGCAAGTGCTTCTGGTCCACCTCAGTTTCAGCAAGCAAGGTTATGTCATCTGCATAATGTAGATTGTTGATGAGTCTTCCTCCAATCCTGATGCTACAGTGCTCCTCATAAAGCCCAGACTCCTGAATGATCTGTTCTGCATATAGATTGAAAAGGTATGGAGACAAGATCCATCCCTGATGCACTCCCTCCTGATTTTGAACCACACAGTGTTTCCCTGCTCTGTTCAGAGCACTGCTTCCTACTTCAAGCATTGATTTCACGTAAGTACAATTAAGTGTTATGGGATTCCCATTCTTCTCAGAGTTAGCCACAGTTTGTTGTAATACACACAGTCAAAAGCCTTTGCATAGTCAATGAAACACAGATAGACATTACCCTGGTACTCTTTGTTTTCTGCGAAGATCCATCTGACATTGGAGATAACATATCTAGTGCCACAACCTCTTATAATCTCAGCTTGTATTTCTGGTCATTCTCTGTCAATGGACTGTTCCAGTTGTTTCTGGAGAATCTTCAGCAAGATTTTGCTAGTGCGTGATATGAGTGATATTGTACAATAATTTCCACACTCTGCAGGTCACTTTTATTTGGAATCGGAATAAATATGGATCTCTTCCAGTCAGTTAGCCAGGTAGTTGTCCTCCAGATTTCTTGGCACTACCTGGTGAGCATGTCCAGCACAGCATGATTGTTGAAATATGTCATTTGGTATGCCGTCAATTCCTTGGGCTTTATTTTTTTTGCCAAGTCCTTCAGAGCAGCTGAATGTCCTCCTTCATTACAGTATAAATGTAATAAAAAACAGAAATGAAATCCACTACCATCAAGTCACTTCTGACTCACAGAGATCCTCCATCAGGTTTCCAAGGCTGGAGATCATGTACTTTTTAAAATTTTAATTTATCTTTGAGAAACTCATTGTGTTTTTCTTTCTTTTATTCCCCCAAGATATCTTGGAAGATGCCTTGGAAACCATCCTTGTGTAAATAAAAAGTATTAACAAGTGTGTGGCAAAGAGAAGTTGATGGTTCTCTTAGATTACTTACTCATTGCCATCCAATTGGAACCAACTCATAGCTGACCCTCCACTGAGTTTCCAGGGGCTGTGGGTCACACAGGAGGATATTGCTCATCTTTCTCTCAAAAATTAGCTAGTGAATTTAAACTGCTTGCCTTTGGATTGGCAGAGCAATTCCTTACCCACTAGCCCTCCAGTGCCCCCTTTATTGTATAAAATGTAAATATTTTATTCTTAATAATCTTTGAGAACACAGGCTACTCATAAGGCAGGGGATTCCCTCTGTCTTTGTATTTGTTTGCTTTTAAGGAAGAAGACTGCCTGTCTATCTTCCACGGAGCAGCTTGTGGCTAACTGTAATAGAGGGCATTAAAGATAACAAAAATAGCGTGCGTTTTTAAATGTAAAGATTGATTTTTGCTATGTTCTTCCTATTAAAAGGATTTGAATTTACAAAATGGACCTTAAAAATTAACTTGTTTTCAAATCCTAGTTTACTTTAAAGAAAAATGAATTTGTGTATTTCATGCTGACATATCCCAAACTAAGCTCACTTCCTCCTTCAAACTATCTTTCTCAGCTACCCATTTCTATCAATGGTTTTACCATGTTTTTTTTTAGTTTTTATTTACTTTTTATTGTGATTGAAGTGAAGATTCACAAAGCAAATTAATTTTTCTTTAAACCATTCATTTACATTTTGCTCAATAATATTCATTTTAATGGTCACAAATTGCATTTCCCCCAGTTTTCCCCTGTTATTCTGATTTCCATTAATCTTTCTATCATCTCTTTCTTGTTTATTACCTTCCCTTTAACCTATCTTCTTTTTCTTACCTTCTTTTTTTTAATTGATTTTAATGAAAGTTTACAGAGACTTTGGATTTCCATTCATTCATTGTTGCACTTTTCTGCCTGTCCACTCCTCCCTGCTTAACCCATCTTCTTATGTTCCTATTCTCTATTTACTAATTTTTTTACTCCCTTCTCCCTCCCTTCCTGGTATTACCAATTTTTAATCTCCAAAATGGGCTTTGAATGGGTTCATTCTGGTTCCACCGCCTACTGAGAATTTCCATTTCCATCCCAGATCATCAAAATGTGCATTTTAACACGATCCCTAGGTGATTCTTATGCACAGAAAAGAACCACCTAGGCATATACAAGAATTTCATGGGATGTTGTTATTACAGGTGGCACACAAAGTCTGTAGGAAGGTGAGCTGCTAACCCAAAGGTAACACCTCTCTGGCAATTTTAATCCATCAGTGGCTTTGTGGGAGGAAGAGAGGTGATCTCTTCTTGTGGAATTTACAGTCTCAAAAAAACCCAACCAACCACTGTTAATGATTTCATCTTGCTTGGATCCACAGTCAACACCCTTGGTACCAGTAGTTAGGAGATTGGGAGTGTACAGTATTGGCAAGGTGCACTGTCAGGACCTCTTCAGAGTCCTGAAAAGCAATTATGTCAGTTTAAAGACTAAGGCGCACATCTGATTTGAGCCACAGTTTTTTCCATTCACGTACTCTGCATCTGAGAGTTGAACAGTCAATAAGGATGCATTTGAGTTGTGGTGCTGGAGAAGAGTGCTGAATATCCCATGGACTGCCAAAAGGACAAATAGCTATATCTTGAAGAAAGTGAAAATAGAGTGTTCCTTGGACCCAAAGATGGTGACGTTTCATTTCAAATATTTTGGATATATGTTAGGAGAGGTTATTTCTTAAAAAGGAACATCATGTTTAGAAAGGTGGAGAGTCATTGAAGGAGAGGAAGACTCTCAATAAGATGGATCGATACAGTGTTTGCAGCAATGAACTTAAAGAATTAAGGATAAAGATAGCACAGGATAGGACAGCTTTCAGATCTATTCTTTATAACGTTGCTATGAGTCATGCTCAATTCGATGGCACTTAACTACAATTACAACAAAAACCTCTGGAGGGTCATCTATGAATTGGATCCTATTAGGCAAGAATGAGCTGAGGTGATATCTGAGAAGAGGGGAGAAATCAAACTTTCAGCAGGGAGTAGAACCAGAATGAACCAGTTGGTAGCCCTGCTCCAAAACTAGAGATCTTGGTGTGATCTTTGATCCTTCCACTTTTCTGCCCCTGTGACCAGCAGCCACCTGGCCCTGTTGTTACATCACCATCAAGCTAACTGATTAAGATCCTGCATTGTCTTTAGGTCTCTTGGGACGTCTAGCTCTGGAACTTAAGAGGGCCCTGGTGGCTTATTGTCAGGCTGATAACCAAAAGGCTGACAATTTGAATATACCAGCCAAACAATCCACCGGGAAAAGATAAGCTGTCTCCTACTATAAAGATCTGCAGCCTCACAAACCTGATGGAGGGCCATTATGAGTCAGATTCAACTCTTTGGGAATGAGGTTTTCTAGCACTTACAGCTGCATAATATTGTGCCTGTCACTCAAACAGCCTTCTTTGCCCCCATTTCCTCACTAGTAAAGTAGGAAAAGTGACCTTTCACTCCACTCCTTTTAAGGTTACTGCAATAATTAAATCAGACAATATTCAGCACAGTGTTACAAATATAATAATAATAATTATCATTATTATTACAAATAATCTAAAATTGTCTCCATTTTTCTCTATCTTTATTACAACATCTCATCATTTTTGCATATGCTATCTAATCTAATCCTTCTTTGAGACTCTCCTTCAGGATCTGACAGATGGCTTTACTTAAGCATCATGGGACTCCTCAGCTCAGAATTTATAATGGTGCTCTTCCCTGGGTGGGACAAACTGTTAACTGAAAGGTTGATAGTTTGAGTTTACCCAGAGGTACCTTGAAGAAAGGCCTGATGACCCACTTCCAAAAATATCAGTCATTGAGAACCTTATAGATTTAATCATAGACATTAAACAAAAAATACTACTAGAAAATCCTTAAACCAAACAGTAGTTTTATTAGTAAATAATGAAATAGTGAGTATTGTGCCTTTTAAGGGACATGAATCTATACATTTGGCATGAAGTGCTGCGGAAGAGAACTGAACATATGTCATGAGCAGCCCGGAGAACAAACAAATCTGTTCCAGAGAAAGTGAAACCAGGGTGTTCCTTGGAGGCAAAGATGGTGAAGCGCCATCTCACTTCAGGCATGTTGTAGGAGGAGCTAGTGTTTGGAGAAGGACATCATGCTTGAAAGATAAAGGGCAGCATAAGAGAGGAAGCCCTTCAACAAGAAGGACTGATATAGTCACTGTAAACTTAAGTGTTTGGCAATGGTGAGGATAGCTCAGGATAGAGTCGTTCATAGGATCCCAAAGAGTCAGAGTTGACTTAAGGGCACATAACACAACAACAACCTATGCGATAAATTTACAACAGCAAATAAAAAGATTAGCTAAGAAATGTAGGGAGCAAAGAGTTCATTCATGCTAATGATGGGAGGGTGAGATGACTGTACCTCTTTAAGAAAGTAATCATTGTGGCAGGGAGGAAAATGTGCAACAATGAATGAATGGAAATCCAAGTTCTTTATAAAATTACAATAAAATCTCATTAAAAAATATAATCACTATCTCTGAATTGTACATGTAGAAATTGTTTAATTTCTTTGTGTAATTCTAAAAACAACAAAAAATAAATTTTAAAAACCAACAAAACACTGCATTATAAATATACTTATTTAAACAATAAATGTTAGTTGAGAGCAGTAATTGTTCTAGTAGTATTGACAGTGCTTTCATTTTTTGCAAACATATGAACAACACTACAAGATCTCTAAAATTAGTAGAATGATTTAATAGAAATAAATGCCTATATTATTTTTAAAAACCCTGCAATGTAGCAAAGACCTGGAAACAACCTAAGTGCCCATCAACAAATGAATGGATAGAGAAGCTGTGGTATATTCACACAATGGAATACTATGCTTCATTGAAAAATAAGGAACTCATGCAATATTATTCCAAATGAGTGACCCTGGAAGACATTATGCTGAGTTAAATATCTCAGTCACTCAGGGACAAATACTGCATATTGCCACCGTTGTAAAATAGAACTGACATCAGGGTTGGGGGGAGATTGAGAAAGATGGGGAAATTATGTATACTGCACTGAATCAGATGAGGGCAAGAACTGTTTAAAAGGGATATATGATTAAGTATTGTCATGACAGGAGTCCAGAACAAAGGCTGCATAGTGGAGTGGACTTGTGGGGAGGGATTGTAAAACAATGAAGGAATTTTTATTTTACTTTTCAAAGAGAAGAATGAACTTGGGGGGAGGGGTGGACAAGGAGAAAAGTACAACAGTGAATGAATGGGAATCCAAAGTCTCTGCAAATTTTCATCAAAATTAATAGTAATAATTTTTAAACCCTGTGTTGTTATGTGCCATCGAGTCGTTTCTGACTCATAGCGACCCTATGCACAACAGCTCTAAACCCTGCTCTATCCTGCACCAACCGCACC
>NW_006399776.1:3296679-3312236 GCF_000299155.1 Elephantulus edwardii | reverse complement strand
GAGATCTGGTAGCCTAGTGGCAAGAAGCTGCACTGCAATCCCAAAGGCATGCAGTTTAAATCCATCAGGTACTGTGCAGGAGAAGGAGGGGCAATCTCCTCCTGTGCCAGTCGGATCTGATTTGACAGTACATAACAAGGGGGAAAAACAACAACACACAAAACAATACCTGGATGCTCATTCTAAATAATTCACATACCCATCAGGTACAAGGGAGCTGTGGTACTGTAGTTCATAATGTCTTGCATTGCTAACGAAAGATTCTGTATCTCTGGTGGTTTGAATTCACTAGCTGCTCCTCAGAAGAATTATAGGAAGTCTCTTCCTGTAAAGATTTACAGCTTTAGAAACCAAATGGAGGGTTGCTGTGAATCAGAATTAACATGACAGCAATGAGTTTGAGGCTTTATCAGGTTCTGATACATTAAAATAAAATTACTTGTACTAGCAAATATTGCATTACATATACAGAGTGGCATCCACTTCCTAAACAATATGCCTCTGGAAACTCTATGAACTTTGAGAAACGAAATGATGATAGTTATAGAAAGGCTTCAGGTCTTTTGCTCATAGAACCGCTATGAGTTGTGTTCGACTTGATAGCAATCAACAATAACATACATCCACACAACCTTGTGTGTTCTACTCTAGCACACAGATAGACATAATGGGGAAACAGTTTCTACTCTGGCATACAGGTAAACAGAATGGGTAATACAGTTTCTACTCTGGCACAAGGATAGATATAGCAGGGAAACAAAGAAAAAACAATATGTAAGTAAAGAGAGAAAGCTCTGTTACTGAGGGTAGAAGAGAAGGAAAATATAAACCTGAGGAGTATAGCCAATATGTAGTCATTAGCAAGGTGAACTAACATTCACTCATCCTGCAGAACTGACTAGAAAGAGCTGTGGAAAAGTTCATGCTGGACTAACAAACCTATGGTGGTTGTGAAGCAGTAATTTAAGGGTGTTGGAGTAAGGCCGATCTGTGTTTGAATGCTGGCTTTGTTCCTCACCATTGTATAACTTTGAGATGTTACTTAATCCTCCAAGTACAGTAAAAGGGAAAGAAAAAAATGATTTAATTCAATCAATGAGGAAAGATATTATAATACAAATGTTTAAGCAACTGGATCTCCATTTAGGTGTAAAAAAATAAATATAAAAATTACCATATCCAACCTGAAATGGATTTCTTCCACAAATCTGTGGCATCTGTACATAGCCATCTCAGCTGATGGCAACTCTAACTTTCCAGTTGCCTAAGACTGAAGACTTCAAAATCCTCAACTTTACTCTCTTATACCTTATATCCAGTTTATTAGGAAATTACACAGGCTTTACCTTCAGAATATTACTAAATCCCAGCCTTTTCTCAACCACTTGCATCCAAGTTCACATAATCTCTAGTCTTGATTACTGTTACTAAGAGTCTTCCAACAACTCTGTCTGCTTGACTTCCTACTAGATATTTTTATCACAGGAACCATATGTTGTCAGCATCATAAAGTCAGCTTCACCTTGTAACAGTCTCATGTACAATAGAACAAAATGCTTGAACCACACCATCATCACAATTGCTGTTGTGCCTATCATCGCAAACACTGTGTCAATCCATCTCACTGACCCTCTGTCTTTCCAAAAGTATAATATCTTTATCCAGAGACTGGCCCTCCAAAATATGTGAGATGAAATCTCACCATCCTTACTTTTAAAGGCACATTTTGGCTGTACTTTTTCCAAGACAGAACTGTTTGCCCATTGTTAGAACATGATTGTTTATTCAATACACTTTTGCCAATACAAAGACATTAACTCTTTTTTTAGTCTTATTCATTTATTATCCAACTTTCACAAGCATACAAAGCAACTGCAAATTCCATGACTTAAGTCAGACTTATCAGAGTCTTCAAAGTTATATTCTTGCTTTTTTTAGCACTGTAAAGAGGTCCTTGACAGTAGATTTGTCCAATGTAACACATCATTTAGTTTCTTGGCTGTTGCTTTCATGGGTGTTGATTGTAGATCCAAGTAAAATTAAGCTATTGTTAACTTCAATATTTTCCCCATTTATCATTATATTGTTAGTTGATCCAGTAGTCAAAGTTCTCGTTTTTTTTTATGTCGAGGTATCACCCACGCTGAAGTATAGTCTTTAACACTTCATACAGTTTGTTAATGACTATCCCTCTAATTTTGATGTTGTGTTCTTCATATAGTTCAGCTTCTTAAATTATTTGCTAGTATACAGACTGAATAAGTATGGTGAGGGGATACAATTCTGACCCAGATATTATCCTTTTATTCTTGTTCTGCTCCTTTCTCTATAAACAATTCTGCATGGGCACAATTAAGTGTTCAGGAATTCATATGATTTGAAATATTATTCATAATTTACTTGCTCAACACAGTGGCCATAGAGATTCTTTAGAAACGTAAATGAAACAAAATAACAAAAAACTTTAATCATCCTCCCTTTTTCATCCAAGTTGTAAAACAAAGTTCTTAGAAGTTCCTCTCTGCTTCCTCTGCCTAAAATACTCTTCCTTTATATCTACTTAGCTAACACTCTCATCTCCTCAAATCTTGCTAAAATTTCATTTTCTTAGTGAAACTGACCGTACTCATCCTACTCACTCCTCATCCCCCTTTCCCTACTCTGATTTTTCTTTTCCCACAGTTCTTATCTGTGCTAATATATATTGTACTTCTTTAATATGTTGAAAATTTACTTTCTTAGCTCTCTGCCAAGGTGTGTTTGATTCAGGCCGTAGTCTGTCTGATCACTTGTTATGCATCTAAGAGCTGGATAATGAATAAGGACTATAGGAAAATAATTTATGCCTTTGAGCTGTGTTACTGAAGAATACGGAATATCCCATGGATAGCCAAAAGAACAAACAGATATGTCTTGGAGAGGGTGGAGCCAGATCGTTCTTTGGAGGCAGAATGATGAGGCTTTGCATCACATACTTTGGGTATGTTTCTAGGAAATGCTATTCCTTAGAGAGGGACATGATGTTGGGAAGGGTGGGGGGTCAACAAAGGAGAGGAAGACCTTCAACCAGGTGGATTGACAAGGTGACTACTGTACTGCGCTCTAGTGTGTCAGGAAGTGTGAGGATCACACAGGATAGAACAGGACTCACTCAGATCTGTTGTTTACAGGGTCACTATGAATCATTTTCAATTTGACAGCACCTAACAACAACAATATCTCTCTGCTATAAATTCAAAAAAGGGTTATTTCATTCACAGTTCTCTTGGCACCAGCAACCAGGAAATAAAAAAAATGTATTGCGATGGGAAAGTTTGCTGTTAGGGACCTCTCTAAAGTACTCAAGAGCAATGGTGTCTCTCTGAAGACTAAGGTGAACCTGATACAGGCCGTGGTCTTTGCAATCACTTGTTATGCATCAGAGAGTTGGACAATGACTAGGGAGAATAGAAGGAGAATTGATGCCTTTGAGTTGTGGTGCTGGAGAAGAGTATTGAATGTATCATGAACTGCCAAGAAAACAAACAGATTCATCCTGGAGAGGGTTAAACCAGGCTACTCCTTGGAGGCAAGGATTCTGGGACTTCGTCTGACATACTTTGGAAATATTGTAAGGAGGGACAGGTCCTTGGAGAGGGACATCATGCTTGGGAGGGTGGAGGGACAGCACAGAAGGGGAAGGCCCTTTATGAAGCGGATTGATTCAGTGACTGGGGTAATCAGGATGGGTGTGTCAGAGGCAGTGTGATTGGCACAGGATAGAGCAGGATTTAGGGCTGTTGTACATAGGGTCACTATGAGTTGCAAATGACTTGATGGCACATAACAACAACAAGTTTAAGTGCTTCTGAGAGCACTTAAAAGTTCAATAGTTAAATAAATGATTGAATACATGAGTAGCTTCAATGAACAGCTCCACTCTCAATTATTCCCAGTTTTAACATGTTTGACAAGCTGGTGAGACAGAAGTATGGGTTTCCAGCTCACAGAGCTAAAAAGTTGAGTGCTTGCTGGCAGACTGGATGTCTTCAAACACCTGTAGGGAAAGCTAGTTTTGCCAAACCACAGAGTTAGAGCTAAGAGTCTTCAGTCCTACTTTTTCTGAGAGTAGAGACACTGCTAGGCACATAACTTGTAGAGCTAAATGAGCTTTGCTGCACATGGTAAAACAGAGCAGAAGCTAGGGCCACAAAGCTAAGAAACCTGCTTCAGCAGAGCTACAGAGCTTTGTTACATGTAGGCAAGCAAGGATGAGACCCAGCTGTGAGGCACAGGTTTAGAGAAGCCCTCCTGGAAAAGGCTGTCCGGATTGAAATGCTGCATCCTGAGCTTTCCTGAACCTGAGTTCTAATCTGTTACTTCCCTAATATATCATGAGGACTGTCTGTGAGTTCTATGTAGTCCCTGCAACAACTTATTATGAGCAGTAGAGAAGTAGTAAACACCATGGAAGGAAGAATTGATGTTGGGATTGGTTGAACAAATGCTTAAGGGTGTGGAGTGTGGGGGTATATTTTATGAGGATTTTTCCTTTTGTGAAGTTAGTGGAGGTCAGATGTCACTGCCTCATGCCTATTTTAAAATTTTATATTAAAATACCTGACATGTATATATCTGTTCTATTGGAATTTTTGTCTACTCTGACACCAAAACTATTTTAATTACTATAACTTAAATATTTTTATTTTAATATTACCATTAACTATTCATTTACTACTAACTTTAGCCTAAATCAATTATATATGCATTCATTTGACATACACATTTATTATGAATCTTACATTGGAAATAAAAATACTTGCTGGTCAGAGATAATAGAGGACTCAATTGGTTACATATTAACTTGGTAAATTTTAATTGAGAATTTTGGGGCAGATTGAGTAGAGTTAATACAAATGAGGCTTTTATCCTCTCTTTCTCTTAGATTTACCACAGTCACTTTCACAAACTTTTTGTGAAGAAGTAAATCTAAGTCAGGGCTGTAGTAAAAAGTCTAACAATTTGGATAAGGATACAAGAAAAGCAAAAATGGATGTTATTATATCCTAAAAATAATTTCTATTACAATTTACTTCTCAGCTTTTGTTTGCCAATTAGGTGGCAAAAGACACATCATATAAAAATTAGGGCAAGGTCCTTCTCCCTCTATTAAACTTATGTTGAGAGTTACATACCAGGTCATGCCCAGTGAAGCATCACAACATCCTAGGAAGATTCTATGTATGTGTGCTCATGAGCACATTTAATTGTATGTTCCTACTCCCTCAAATTAGCCTTTTGGCAAAATTAACTCATTTCATCTCCAAAGGATATGGGGCAACCATCCACTCTTGAGCAAAAGGGAATAAAGATCAGCTGCCAATTACAATCAGGAAGAAGATTCAGGAATATTCCATAAAGCTAGGAGTGGCACCAGAAAGTCTGCCACCTTTACTTAAGTAATGCAGTTGAATGTAAGATTCCTAACTAAAGGTCTTAAAAACTTTAATGCCTTCTACCCTTTTCTGCCCTAGAAAGGTAGACACCACAGTAACATTCAAATACAATTCATTTGCATGCCAGAATCGACCTCTAAGAGTTTATTTGGTACCTATTATATTGATGTTGTGTACCATTGAGTTGGAATCAACTTAAAGCTGACCCTCCAATGAGTGTTCAGAGGCAGTAAATCATAGAGGAGGAGATAGCCCATCCTTCTTCCGTGGGGCAGCTGGAGGATTTGAATCTTGTGCATTCAGGATTGCAGCACAGCTTCTTACCACTGGGCCACCAGAGCTCCCAATACGGATTTTATCTCAACGTCAAGAAAACAAAAATTCTCACCACTAAACCAATAGGTGACATCATGATAGATGGAGAAAATATTGGAACCATTAATGACTTCATGTTACTTAGATCCAAAATCAATACACTTGTTACCAGGAGACAGGAGATCAAGATAAGTACTGTAGTGGGAAAGGCTGCAGTCAGGCTCTGCAAATTATTGAGGAGCAATGATGTAATTTTGAGGACTTAGGGGTGCCTGACTCAGGCCCTTGTCTTTTCAGTCACTTGCTATGCATCTGAGAGCTGGACAATGAGTAAGGATGACAGAAGAAGAATTAGTCTTTGAATTAGTATATTGGAGAAGAGTATTGAATATTCCATGCACTGCCAAAAGAACAGATATGTCTTGGAGAAGGTGCATTCCTTGGAAACAAAGGTGATGAGGCTTTGTTTCATGTACTTTTGGCATACTGCTAGGAGAGGCTGTTCCTTGAAGAGGGATATCATGCTTAGAAAGGTGGAGAGTCAGCAAAAGTGGAAGACCCTTAATCAGATGGACTGGACATAGTGACTGCAGCAATGGAATTGAGTGTGTCAGAGATTGTGAGGATGAATAGGACAGGGTTCAGATGTGTTGTTCATAGAGTTGCTATGAATCATACTTGACATCTAACAATAACAACTACTATTACTATTATTACTACTGTATTAAAGAAATAAAGAGGTGAACCAGAAAGGCAAAATTCCATCCCTTAGTCAAGAAACTTCTTCTCAATAGAGTATCTTTATGTCATTAGCTAAGACAGATGAATAGTCTTACAAGTAAAATTTGTAATTACAAAACTCCTGTGTGTGTTACATAATCATTGCCTTCCAAGAAAATCTCAACTTATTCTAAAGCTGATTATAAATTTCACAATTTCTGCTCTACAAATTCTTCTTCTATCCTTAAATGTCAAGTCCAAATGTGATTAGCCAAGATTCATGATCTAACTTGCCAGCTTAATGCTACAACATGACATCTTTTTTTAACTGCAGTCACAACGCTCTTTGCCATTTAGTCAAACTGTACCTTCCCTCCCATCCCCCCACCCCCATCTTTAAGACCCAACATTAGTAGTTCATTATTCTCACCAGTCTTTCCAAAGAGAGACTGGTTATTCTTACAGAGTGAGACATAGAGCCTCATTCTGGCTACTTCAATTCAGCGTTTCCAGACTGGCTGGTGGTACTAGCATGTTTACTAGGAGATGTCATGTGGGAAGGATATCAAAGTATGCATGAGTTGCTTGAGGTTAGGTTTGGGATGACAAAATGCAAATGGTATAAACTAGGACTTCAAAATCTGTAATCACTGAAAAAGAATCCAAAGAAATGCTTGGGCACTGGAACACACAGATACATGCCAGTTCTCTGACATCACTGAGGATTAGAGCAGGAGAAATATGAAATATGGGAATTCAGGCAAAAAACTTTTTCATAACTACCCCAGAACTCCAAACCAGAATTTTGTAACAAAAATATTCAGAAGTGAAATAGAGAAGCAAACAGTACTGTCAAACTCCAGTTCTCTACCTGGCTCACAGCTCTAACTGCTACAGATTGAAACTATGATCCAGCATTAGACCACACGTCTGCTCAGTACTTTGCTCCCAAGAAACAGAGCAAAATGTTGCTGACAAAACTCTCAAGTGTTCTAATGAGCAGAGATTGAAAGATAAATAATTTCTTTACTTAGCATGATGCACATATAGGGTTAAAGGTGGAGAGCACATTTAATCTGGTAATCACTTATAGAAAACCAGGGTAATTTCTCTGGGAAGAACAAGCCCAATTACTCACAGTATGCCATAGTAGGCGGTACTTACTAGCCACTCTGTATGTTCATATTCTTTTGGTAATCTCCCCACCACAAATATTTCCCCCATACAAAATGGTGGAATAATAATGGTTGATGGAATGATCAAACAAGTAGCACAAAGGAAGGAGTATCCTGGGTTGTAGAGTCAGATCTGCATTAGAATTCTGGTCTTGACTTCTATATAGCTGACAACATTCAGCTCTGACATTTAGTCAGTGTTCTGTTTTGATCTGTTCCTGAAAGCTAGAGGAAGACTAGTAAAATTACTATTACATGCTGCCAAGTTGGTTCCAACTGATAGGCACCTCTTGCATGAAACGAAATACTGTCTAGTCTTGTGTGCATAATCGTTAGGTTTGAGGCCATTATTGCAGTCATTGTGTCATCCACCTTATTGAGAGGTTTCTTCTTTTTCACTCTCTCTCAAGCATGATGTCCTTCTTCAGAGACTGATCCCTTCTAAGAAAATGTCCAAAGTATATGAGCTGAAGTCTCACCACTTTTTCTTCTAAGTAGTATTCTAGCTGCTCTTCTAAAACAGATTTGTTTATTCTTAAAACAGAAAATACAGAGCAGTCCATCTCTCTCATCATGTTCCTGCAAGTCTCGTAGCATGTGACCCACCAATAGTTTTTCCAAATGACCTGATCTGGTTAGTCTTTTTCTTCCCAGGACTCATCGTGGCCATGATCGGGGACTTTCTCAGAAGGAGCTCTTATAAAGTCTCAGGGAAGCTGAAGTCAGACTGTAAGCATTTGCTCCATTTAGCTTCTCCTGGGAGACTTCATCTCTAAGATAAGCAGCATTGTCCACTCCTTACCCTTAGATTTGTGCTTGTTCACCAGTTTCGCTATGAGTCAAAAGCGACTCAACGGCACATAACAACAACAACAACAACAACAACAACATCTCCCATTGTGCTAATGCGAAACCTTACTTGGACGAAACGGCAGTTGTCAAAACAGAACAGGGAGACACTGGATAGTTCAAATTCAGGAAGAGGTCCATCAGGGATGTGTTTTGTCTCCATACCTTTTCAATCTGTATGCAGAATCATTTGAGACACTGGGCTGTATGAGGAGGAATGTGGCATCAAGATTGGTGGAAGAATCATCAACAGCCAGCGTTATGCGGATGACACAACACTGCTTGCTGAAACTAAGGAGGACCTGAAGCACTTGCTGCAGAAGGTCAAGGACTGCAGCCTCGTATATGGATTGAAGCTCAACATCAAGAAAATAAAGATTCTCACCACTGGACCAATTGGCAGCCTCAGTACGGATGGTGAAGAGATTGAGATAGGTAACAGTTTTAGTTTATTTGGTTCCATAGTCAACCCTCTTGGTAACAGCAGCCAGGAAACCAGGAGACGAATTGCATTGGAAAGTCGGCTGTGAGGGACCTCTCAAGAGTACTGAGGAGCAATGACGTCAGGATGGAGACTAAGGTGTGCCTGATCCAAGCTATGGTCTTTGCAATTACATGCTATGCATCAGAGAGTTGGACAGTGAATAGGGATAATATAAAGAGAATTGATGCCTTTGAGCTGTGGTGTTGGAGAAGAGTGTTGAATATGGAGAACAAACAGGTTTGTCCTGGAGAAGGTAAAGCCAGAATGCTCCTTGGAGTCAAGGATTCTGAAGCTTTGTCTGATATACTTTGGGCATGTTGCAAGGAGGGACTGGTCCTTGGAGAAGGACATCATGTTTGGCAGAGTGGAGGGACGGCACAGGAGAGGATGGATTGATTCTGTGAGTAGAGTGGTGGAAATGAGTGTGTTTGAGATGGTGAGGTTGGCACAGGATAGAACGGCGTTTAGGGTTCTTGTACATAGGGTCGCTATGAGTCACAAGTGGCTCGCTGGCCCATAATAACAACACATTTATATATGGTATGTCATTAATTCCAACTCATAACTATCTTCTAGAACAGAGTAGAACTGGCCCATAGGGTTTCTTAAGCTATCAATCTTCCTGGGAACATATAGCAGGTTTCCCCTCACATATACAGTGACCTTTCACCTAGAAGTAAAAAACTTAACCATTGTTCCACCAGGGCATTTTCATTTATCTGTAAAATTGTTGATAACAATATTTAGACAAAAAGCAATTTGTGACATACCAAGTCCATCAACATGGTACTATTGATAGTTAATAATCTGGTACTTAAATTTGGTACTTGCAGAATCTCAGGATACCAATTTTAAGATTTCAGAGATTGCCGACTATCAAGAAAGTCTAAGGGGTCCATTTAGTACCACAAAAGTCACTACTTTTGGATCACAGGACTTTCATAAAATATGTATCATTTAGGTCACAAATTAAGGTTCAAAAACTTTAAGGATAATTCATTGATCTCACAAGACCCACTAGGAAACATATGGCCAATTTAAAGGGGATAATTGAGGAGAGCTTAATGAAAATGCCAATTAAAAGAGGTGGGCACAGTGAAGGGAAACCACAGAGATGATGAAATACTTCAGTAATATCCAATAGATTTTTCTGCAATGACGAACATGTTCTACATCTAATAGCATAGCCACATGTGAGCACTTAAAGTGTGCTTAATATGACTAAGTCATTGGGTTCTTAATTTCACTTAATCTTAGTTAATTTAAGTGGCCAATGACTATTATATTGGATAGTGCACCTCAAGTCTAGCAGAGTCATTACTACTCATGGCTTTAAGAAGGAGAGAAAAGAAGTCAAATGGATATAGAATTAGAGCAACAGCTATCGTTTAGAAGAGAAGGCTGCATGACAGGACCAGCCACTGCCAACCTGTAGACCAACAGGGGAAGAGCTGAGGATAACATCCTGACTCACTCTTCCTGTTCTCCCATTTCCTTTAGTGTCTTCTACTGGTGGAACTCAACCAAAAAACTAAGAGAAGTGAGCTCCTGAGTAGTCCATAATGGTCATCTTCTTGAGGTACAGAATGGTAAAGATGGAGGGTAGATCTGGAGCAATATATACCATGTACAAATCAGCTAAAGTAGCAAATGCTTGGTTTATTGGCACTTATAATCTATATCAACATGGAACAGTGGCAAGAAATGGATCAAAACTATGCTTTCCCAATAAAGTACTAAAAATATTTCCTGTTGGAGCTGCACTGGAGTTTTCTGCTGCACTAAACCTACATTAACTCAAGTGCACTTATTTCAGGTTTCATACTGTGTTGGGTCAATACCAAGTCCCTTCAACTATATTCAACCTATTATCTTTCAAGAATCTGTGTGAAATCTTTTCCATAGTGCCATCTAAAATATGATGTCTACAATTGGAAATTCTTTGATATAAAGTCTATTGTCACTCAATAAGCAGATAAACTTCAATTAGGAAATGGAAGATCAATAAACCAGGTACATGAATCCAAAACCTACCACTTTAGGAATACATGATGAATTTCTGTATGGTCACTTTTTTCAGAGAAGACCTTTTTTGCTTGTAACCTTCTGATTATTGGTGTTTTAAAAACTATCATTTTATGCACTGGGTGGTAATGGTAAGGGGTATCTATAGGTAGAATCAAATGCCATTTATGATAATTTTTATTGCCATTTTAGTGAGTTCTGAATCTTTCAAGAGCCCAGTGCTTACTGCTCACTATGTAAGGAAGAAAGGTCTAATGCCAGTGTATAAGGATTGAAATAGGTGCCAAAGGAAAAGCAGTTTCCACCACCACCAAGTATCAGGAGCTGTTGCTCTTCAGGAAGGAGGATGCTGTCATGATTGTGTAGCATTAATGGCCATGGCACACATGTTGTGTCAATCTGATATTCACAGCTCAGTCCTGTGGTCAAATCAATAACAGTCACCCCAGGAACTGAAGAAGAGTGAATCCAGACCCCTCCAACCAGCAGAAGCTTCCCATTGAGTACATGAGCTGTGTGAGAATACCTTGGGGTAATAGGAGGCTGGATGTCCACTGATTCCCAAAGGAATCCGTGAGAGATTGGTTTTAGGTAGAGTATGGAGCTTAACGGCTCCTCAGAAGCCCCCAGACCTCCAGCAAAAAGGGCTCCCCCTTGCCAACTACAGGCACTGTGGGAATGCCGCGCTGCAGGGGCATTCCCCTCCACTTGGATTCTGACCCAAGACATTGTGCTCACATGTAGGAAATGCCAGTCACTTAGGACAGGTTCCTTCACACTTCGACCTCCATACACAAACAAGTATGTCTCATTCTTGTAAGATACTTTGGTTGTTGAGTGTCGCCAACGTGACAGAGTAGAATCTTCTTCTGGACCTGCCTTTGTTATTGTCACCTTCAGGTCCTCGAGGCCATTATCCTCTTCCTTAGAAATACAAAGCTGGAGAATCCCCAAGGCTGGAGTCACTGGGGAAAGTCGCCCACCCAGAACCAGAACCTGAGTGTCCGAAAGCCTTGTCATGGTGTGATAAAGGCGTCCATCCCACTTGCATCCAGTCTCCCAACCGCCTATCTGACTGCCTTTCCACTCAGAGTCACAGTGTCTTAGGAGCAAGTGAAACTTGCTGACTCGGCAGTGCTGCCCCTCCTGCTCACCAAAACCTCCTGCACTGAGAATAACGCCTGGACTCAACAGGGTAGAGGCATGGCCATATCTCTTAAGGTTAGAGCCCTGGCTGTCACTCGTGACTACACTGACAGGGAAGACCCCCGCGGGTGAGTCCGGATCGACCCATGGAAACACCTCTGTAGCTGGAAACACCAGCATTTGGGAGAAGGTGTCCCCCTTGGATGCTGCTAGAATGAAATAGTGTGCACATTTCAGATGCCACTCTTCAAATTCATCAAAGGGCTCAAGGTTTTCTATCCGTCGGCGTTCTTCTGCAGGGACAAAGCGGCGATAGAATTCATTCATATCCATGGCACTGCAAGCTGTCCAGCCAGCTTGAAGGAAGCGGCGCCGCTGAGCCTCCACGTTGGGAAAGCTGTCCAAGCCATGCAGAGGAGAATTCAGCTGCCGAAAATGTTGCTGCATGAACTGGCCAAAGGCATCATGCGGCTTCATCTGCTCGTAGATGACGAAAAGGGCATTAGAAAACCGCTGCGCTGCCCAAGCGATGAGGTCAGCGGCACTCTTGGGCTCCAGGTAGGTTAGCACTGCCTCTGCTAGGAGCAGAGTGGGTGCGGCTGCGTCAAGACCAGCCGTGGCCAGAGCCTCATCCAGCCGTTGCAGCTGCCGCAGGTCAAGACCCAGGATGCGGTAGTCCAAACTGCCCAAGAGCAGCGCAGACGCGGGATCACCCTCCTGAAAAGGTCCGGTTAATGCGCACAGCTCCGGTATATCTCGAATCCTTTGTACTTTGCGTCGCGCTACATCTGGGAAATCCACCTCCCAAACCGTGGCCCGTGTTAGGCGACCCGCGCTTTTGAGGCGAAAATACAACGAGTCAGAACCCGCGCCCAAAGACAAAATCTGTGCGGGAGGGACGTCAGAGAGGACGCACGTCTGCTCCAAGAAGGCGCGCACGCAGTATCGCACGGCGCGTGCGCGAACGTAGTAGCCGCGGTGGATGAGCGGCGCCCGGCGCGCTCTCCCCGGGACCAGTAATGCGGCGAAAGCGTCTTGCACGTACCCGCGCGCTGCCAGTGAGTTTTTGCTGAGGGCGCTGCTGTCGTTGGTGTTCTGCACTGACCCCGCTCGTCGCTCGCGACTCCGCGGGCCCATGACCTGGAGAGATTCAAGAACTGCGGTCTGAAAAAACACACACCAAACACCAAAACCCAAACAAAAAACACCGCATCAAAAACCTGTGGCTTATGACAATTGCATTTCATCTCTACAGACTTCGGAACGGAAAAACTCCCTTCCGTGAACAAAGGGTGCGTCACTTCCGGCAAGAGCATATCTAGCCTATCAGAACTGGGTAGTGATACGGTTTTCTTCGATTCTTGGGGACTGCGTTTCCTTGGGAAGATAACGTACTTAGCAGAGCGCAGATTGTCACTTTTCTGCAAACTTTCAGCCTGAATGGAAAACTGTATAGGTCCCCATAGTTTGCTAAACTGATGAAAACTCTGAAGAGGTGAGTCTATGGGTACTGACTACTTGGAGACAACCTGGCTTCTTTGGACGGTAGTTTAGTATTAACTGATAGGGCAAAGCAATGTCAACACCTTAGGCACTATTGAAAGGAGGGAAAAGTAATTATTTCTCGGATGGTAATTTAAGAAGCGAAAGGGAAAAAAACGAGGGCTCTCTGGTGGCATAGTTGAATGGGGTTGCTCTGCTAACCCAGTGGTGGTTCCTCTTTAATAGTTGGAATCCACCAGCCTGCCCCATAGGAGAAAAATGAGCAGTCCCCTCTGTGTGATTTACGGCCTCTGAAAACGAAAACCCACAGCTAGAAGTTACCAATTTAGCTTTCTCCTTACAAAACAGATGTCTTTTTTAAAAATTATTATTAAATTTTATTAGTTTTAATGAACATTTACAGAGATTTCATTCATTATTGCACTGTTTTCTCTACCCTCCCCAGTTCGTTCTTCTTCCCCCCCTGTCTGTTTTAATTGTCCAGTTGCCACAGTGCTTGTCAAAGCCAGTTCTGATTAATCTCCTTTGTCAGTGTGTCCTTTGCCATTCCCTATCACTCTCCCCTAAGAGAGATTTCACCCTGATTCATAAGGAAAAGGGGATGGCTTATTCTCTTAGCTACTTCCTGCTGAAAAGGGACGTTGTGGGTTTCAGGGTGAAGATCTTTTTTTTAAAGTGGAAAACCAATCTGTGAGACCAAATGCAAAGTGAAGAGACTGACATTTAGAAGAGTTGTGACTTCAACTGTTTCCCCAAGATAGTAATGTTGTTGATAGCTTTTAATTTTTTAGCCCTTTGCTATGCTGAAAATTAATAAACCACTTGGCTCGGTTTCAAATAGTGATGTCAAGTCAGGGTTAAAGATAAGCAAGTGTTTAACATGGCATCCTGGGAGTCAGTATGAAACAAAATACAGATATTTTTAGAAGATTTATTAATTGCCTGTCAGAGACTGGTTGGCTGTGGAGGCCCAGTCAATAGGGAACGAAATAAGGATGACGTTAGGCATGGTTAAGGATCTAGTGGCCTAGTCCAGAGGGAGTTTCACTGCTAACCAAAGGCGACGTCTCTCTCAGTTCGAATCCACCATTTACTCTGAGGAAAAAGGGTAGTCTCCGCCAAACATGCTGGAGTGTCAGCTCTGAGTCTGTTCCAACTTAGATGGCAATAAGCTTTTAGGTGTAGTTTCTGTTCTAATGGCGTAATCTGTAGCGTATTGCCCTGTTAAGATTTACAATCTTGGAAACTCAATGAAGAGGTTGCTGTGAGTTGGAATAGGCTTTACAGGCATTGAGTTTGAATTTTGGTTTAGGGATGGATAATTTAAAGCGGTGTGGCAAAATTATTGCCAGCACGAGTTTTAGAATCCAGCTAATTTAGATTTAGGTCCTGGAACTCAAGGAAAAGTTTGGAGGAGGATAAAAGTTTGCCTATTGAAGAGTGCCATTTAGTTTAGCATTTAAGAGTTCGTGAATCAAGTTACAGAGAGCAATTTCTGTGGAGCACATGAAAGCAGAATTCATCTTTCAGTGAGCAAAAAATGAGCATAGTTTATCCAACATAGAGTACATGTTCACAGTATTTAACTAAGAAGGAAAAGAATGATAGCTAAAGAGATTGAGGAATAAACAAAGAGTTTTGTGTTTTGTTTCCAGGTAAAATCAATTTCTATACATGTATACATGGAAATCAGACAATGGAGAGGTATAGGATGAAGGAACGGAAAAGTGAGAACATGACTAGTAGAGGGGTGAGATGCTGGGAACAAATTCGTTTTAGAATTGGGCAAATGAAGGCTTTCCTTAACTCATGAGGAAAGAAATAGATGGAGAGAAATAGATCTCTCTCTCTCTCTCTCTCTCTCTGTCAGTCTGTCTCTCTCTCTCTCTCTCTCTCTCTCTCTCT